>NC_091165.1:23866769-23881769 GCF_040958095.1 Procambarus clarkii | reverse complement strand
TCTATTACGAGCATTATCTCTCGTTTGAAATCAGCTAATACAGATCTGATGTAGTTAAATATATATGATTTCTAAATGTATTAGTACCATGATATTAAATAATTAATATAATGAAGACAAAAAACTGTAAAATCATTTTCAATTAGAATAAATATGCTATTAATAATAAATCGTAAGAATGTTGATAAATAGTATATAATAATTCAGATACATCATTATAATTACGATAACTTGAAGGCCATATTACGGTTCGTCTTAACTCATGTAGAATTGATCTAAGGTGAGCTACGTGTCAGCATTATTGACATCTGGTGAGCTTTATATATTAAAGTCAATCGAGGTGGGTGTTGGGTCATTTGTTAATCTATATTTTAAAAGGTGCCAATTATTCAGGTCTCTTGAGATCTTTTCTTATTACACGTTCAACCTTTTGAGAGATTCGTAAATCAACCAGATTCCACAAGGCTTCAGTACAGTAACGACCTCGCGTCCTGCAGATCGGCGTTCGATCCCCCGATGGTCCAAGTAGTTGGGTATCGTTGTTTCTTCCTATCTTGTCCTCTTATGCCTTCCCTGTGCTGTATAGTCTCTCTGGCTTTACACTTTCTCCAGATTATTTCCTTCCATAATGAATAATATAAACCACATATATCAAACAATTGCCTCCGTCAACTTGGCCAAGAACAGTTATGAAGCTTTTCCCATTATGACCTTCAACATGGCCACCAAACTCATAACACGCTACTCTAATTAAAATATATTAAAAAATATGAGCACACATTTTGTATCTAACTAAACCTTTATTACATATAATTCATATGCTACAATATATCACGGGGCAGCCTTAGTTTGATAATTTTATCGAGTGTAATAAATCACATTATTATGCATGACGCACACTCGCGCGCGCGCACACACACGCACACGTACACACACACGCACACGTACACACGCACGCACGCACGCACGCACGCACACACACACACACACACACACACACACACACACACACACACACACACACACACACACACACACACACACACACACACACACACACACCACTATATAAGCAGGGTGTCGCCAGGGTAGTTTGAATATAATTATCATTGAATATTCGAATTGAGAAATAAATATTAAATAATAAATAATTCGAATATAATGCAACATGTGTCTAGAGGTTGAAGAACTTGTTGAAAATTTGCTGTAGTTATTTTTTGGTACAAAAAGAGAAGTGCATTTGTTATTTTTTTTAAATATCATTTACACTAGATTATTGAAATATTATTTTCTTCAGATATTTAAACATCGATAACATTAGAATATCCTTGCCTTGGAGGTCTTGTGTAGTAGTGTTCATTTCCATTGTTATGATATTGCTGGTGGACACGCTACTACGGCGTGTGTGTGTTTGATTATCCAAGTCTATACTTTTGATTCACTTTGGAGACACTCACGTTAGCACCGTGAATTGCTGCACAGCGGTAACACTCCATTACATTGACTTCTGGCGTGTATACATGACCAGAAGGAAGCAAGGTGAAGCGGGGAGATTAAAAAAGTAAATTATCACAAAAGACGTGAGCTGTTTATTCCTGCATTCTGGGCACAGGTGTGTTGCACCTGACACACTCATTACACGTGTCAGGGGTCATGACCTTGCCTGTTGATGGGTTTTGGGAGTTCATGCCTCCTCGGAGGCACCTCAGGAGGGCGTACTACTTCGCGCTTGGCATCATGAGGACGCTCGCGACTCTGAAGAGAGCCTTCGTTCTCAGAGTCGGCGCCTTCTGAAGGGAGGTCTGAATGTGAACCCAAGGATGAACCTGCGCGTGATGAGGAGGGTGAAAGCGATATCGCTGTGTTGACGTCTGCCTGAGTAGTTCCTTCAGTCTCAGAGGCCGCCACCTCCTGAGTGTGGTGCGAGGGGTGGGATACCTCTCCCTGGGGGATGTCTTGGTTCTGGACGGCTGGAGATGTAGGGCGCACACCTGCAGCCTCCTGCCTGGTGCGTGGACGATGACCACATGGACGAACTCTCTCGCCCCTGCGACGACGGTGGTGGGTCAGCGGGGCTCGGTGGCATTTCTCCGCCACTTCACAGACATCTTGACTATCGAGGGTGTTGTGGCCGCTGCTGCTCTGCGACGAGTCTGTCCTAACTACTTTTGAGGAGACTCTAGAGTTGGTATGGGACATAAGGGCAGCCTTTGACACCTCACAGAGTCTCTCGATGGTATTCGTTGTCTCGTCAGCGTTCTTGGAGTTCTGCAGTTGAACGGCAGAATCTTCTTGAGCGCTTCTGATGTTGACGCGTCTCTGGAGCTGAGGAGGCCTCTGTAGCCCCGTTAACTCCCTTCTCATATTCCCCTGACAACGCTGTTGAGAGTGAGATGGGCTGCCGGGGGCCACAAGCTCAGGGTAAGGCCCACGCGCGTGCAGGTCATGTAGGGGTCGTGTATGGTCGTGTGGTCGTACAGGGTACTCGGTATGATGGCTGGAAGCAGGGGAAGACGTGCGGGATGCCTGCAGAGACTTGGTCTGGTCAGCTTGCCGTGCAAAAGGTGCGTGTACAGCGGGTGGCGTGGCGTCTCCGTGCAGGGGCAGGTGAGCTGGGGGCGAGTGTTGGTGCCAGGGGGCATGAGGCTGCGGGGAGGCCGTGTAGGGGATCTGGTAATATGGTACGTCAGAATCATCGCACATGCGGACGTCGAAGCTATTGGCGGCGCTGACGGAGGAGCAGGTGCTGGTGTACTTGGACCAGTCGTTGTCGCCCACCACTGCTGGCGAGAGCGCGTCCGTGGAGCTGCAGTCCGTCACGCTCACTACCTCGCTCCTTGACTGGCCGTCATCGCTCGCCGCGCTCTCCACCTCGCCCCCAACGTGATGTTGCATATGGTGCTGGAAACGGGTGTCGTGCAAAGGGCTTCCGAACGTTGGAGAAGCGGTGGCTTTCACAGGCGAGGTCTTGGGAATCTTGGCCACACTGTAGTACAGGTGCTGGTCGTAGGCTGTGGGCTCGTCCTCCTGCGCTGCCTTGTGTGGCGCACTACAATTCCTTCCTAAATTAGTTTCCCTATTCTGGAGAGACTTATGGGAAGATTCAGTCATTTCACCTTGAGGTTCCTGAGGCCTTTTGAACCTACCGGGGCCAGAGTCGCAGAACACTATGGAAGAAGGTCTAGAGGAGCAGTTGGAGGAGAAAGCATCTTGGGTGCGACTGTGGCTCCACAAAAGATGAACATCAGAAGCTGCGGGACGAAATGTTGGCGGGTTGCGGAGGGAGTGAGCGCCGTGTCGCGCAGGGTATGACTGTGTGAGCACCTGCTGGGGGCCGGTGTTGGTACTGGGCTGCAGGGTGTAGCTCCTCGCAGCCTGGCTATCCTGACACGCACCCTGACACACCTCGCGGTCACTGGGGTCCTGGCTCACGCACCGGCCGCACCACAATGCAGACAACAGGTTTGCCTCTTTGCGCGTCTCGCGCTTCACCGGGGAGCCTCCTACTGACAGCAGAGAGATGAGAGCGAGGAGCACCCAGGCAAGCAGCTCCAGGAGGCAGCAGGTGCTCTGGAAGGCTAGCCAGTGCCAGGGGTGTGCGGGAGGCAGCTGTAAGATATAGTGGGGTCCCAGCAGGCCGTACAGGTGTAGGGCCGCCAGGATCACCTGTGCAAAAGCCGCTATTAAGGCAAGGTTCACACCCTGGAGAAGAGCAACACGGGGATGTTGCGTTGTCCCCTCGACAGCGTCACGGCTCAGCATCACCGTAAGGTGCCCATGGCGGTGCCTGGCAGCCTGTGCCACGCGACACACCGCCAGGAAGCTTCCTACGCCGATCACGCCGCCCCATGCTGCTGTCGCCGTCCGTGCCGCAGCCCGTAGCGGACCAGCGTGTTCTGGAAACAAAACTGAGAAGAGGTGGGCGCAGATGGATACCATAAGATGGAAGACTGTGATGACGGCAAGGGCGGCGGGGGCGTGATGCTGGTGGGGGAGGTGTGGGGGGCAGCGCCACGCCTGCACGACGCCCATCACCACTAGTGCCATGGCTGCGGTGAGGCACGGCCACCCTACCTCCTCCACCACAGCGGCCAGTGCCTCCGGCAGCTTGTGCTCGGCGCCATATGGGTCGTGGAACAGGTGGACGCAGCGGAGGATGGCGGCCAGGAACATGAGCAGGTGAAAAGTGACGTAATAACCGCGAGGGAGGAGACGTGTGGCCGAGTGCACCCGTGACAGCCACAGCAGTGCCAGCACCGCCAGCAAGCTGTACATCCCCGCAGCGCAGTACACGTGCACCACCCACGCCATGCCCAGGGCACGCACCCACGCCGCCTTGCTCAGCTCCACGCCCGCGCCCGCCCGCACCACTTCCACCTCATTTTTAGAGTCCGGATACAAATTGTCAAAATCTTCAGGCGGAAGTTCATCAAATGTCGTTTGGAACAGGAGCCCTTCCAGGTCTGACCACCCGGGTGAGTCAGGTACCTGGGGTCGATGCCCCTGACCTGCAGGGCTGGCAGTAGCGTGTAGGGAGGGGGCCGGGGTGGTAGTAGTGGAGGTGGTGATAGTGGAGGTGGGGATGGTAGACAGGCCATATGCCACTCCTCTGAAGATGGCCGCCAAGGAGTTCTCGATGCTGCTGGTGCGGTTCTTGTGCGAATCGAGACTGGACCACTTGGAGAAGAGGCCTAAGCCTCCGCTGTCAGGGCCAGGAGCCTCACGTGCCCTGGGTGCCGTGAGGGGCGCGGTACGCAGCCCCACTTGAGCCCTGGAGCAGCCGAGGGAGGCCACCAGGGCTACCACCACCAACAACCACGCTGCGGCAACCCCCATGACTCCTCCAACCCTCGGCTGGAACCTTCCACTAGGACTTCACACTCTGCAAGAAACAAGGAGAAAAATTCAGCGTCATGATATGTAAGAAACAAAAAGATGATCATCATAAGCTGTAAGAAGGAAGCATAGGAAAAGAATCTGCTTCATAATCTGAAAGAATACAATGCAAAATATTAACTTTCACAACATCCTCCACACAGGGGCAACACAGGTGATAAATTATGACAATTGTCAACATTATTAATTGCTTACCTATCATTGACTATGGGGGAAGTAAGGTCTAGCTATTTATGCCCCGCCTACTAGCCTTGTTGTACCTGTTGGTATTCAGTCTGTAGCTCGACTATTCTAACGTTGACTCGATTCTGTGGTAAGGCATTCTTGTTCAACAACCCAAAATGATGCGATGACAGACCCACATATCGCTTGGTGGGAGGCACGAGGTTTTCCATTATGAGGGACGAGATTTTATACGTGTATTATGAGGCACGAGTCTGTAAGCGCTGGAGCGTATTACAAGTAATATGAACACTGTAGAACACTGTAGAACACTGAGAAGTACAGCTGCCATTATGAAATATTTCAGTAATTAGAACAAGATCAATAGCTTAGGTGAGAACAATTCAGTCATGCACCCCAGGCATACAGAATGAATTGATCATATAAGGTAAATCTAAAAAATAAATGATACGCACTAAAGTAATAAATTCCAAGTTTGTTTACATAAATCGAGATTAAACTGCATCTGCCAATCGTTTAACCATTTCAGAACTTTATTTAGATTTAGTCTTTTTCCGGGGTTTTTTCCCACCCGATTTTTGTATCATCGGCAAATTGCAAGTATTGCTGCTCAAACCTGAATCATAATTATTTTTATATATTATGAGTAAGTTCCGCATACTTGGATCAGTGTTTTTGTGATCATTGTTGCATATATAATGAATAACAGAGGTCCCAGGACAGAGTCTTGAGGCACTCTACTTACAACATTTTCCCACTCTAATTTAATCCCATTTATACTGACTCTTTGTTTCCTTTGAACACAAGAACACTAGAACATAAATCGAAAATTGATTTTTACTGAACAGTATAATGATTTAACTTTGACTTAATTAATAAAGCTATTGCATATCACTTGGAGTTAGATTTAGTAATAGTTAGAGGGCAGTACTTGTGAAACAAGAACACAACGGCTCCTTAAAACTTGGGATATAAAGACCGAGCCGTCATCTGGTGCCCAACATTTATGTACGTCAGTGTCACATTAAAATACAAGTCCTACAATAGCTAAAATATTGAAAATATGACGTATTTAAGCACAAAAGTAATAAATGAACCAAAATACACTATACCAGTTTGACGTGACGATACTGTAAGCCCAGATTACAGAGTCAGGCTGAAGCTGTCTAAGCGCCCACCGCCCACCCGCTCCTCACACGCTCTCCATCTCCACAACAGAATCCATTCATATTTAACCTTGCCACTGTGTCCTACCTATTTGGTTCCACGTGGCAATTTTTCAGTATACTCTTGTTATTAGACATCAAGAAAAGTACTATTATTTTAGTCTTTTATTCACTTTTGTCATTTTCATTTTATTTAACTGTAAATACTTGGTTAATTGGTGGTCGTAAGTAGGATTATATGTAAGATATCCACAGACCATGACGTAGATACGTCCGATGTACAGAACTTTTACATGAGGTAGATTACTGCACACATTTGATAAAGTATTATAGTCACTGTACGCTTTAGGCCACACACTAGAGATAATTGAAAGCATTTGCATATTTATCATTAAAGTGGGGTCACATGAGAGTTGATATCTTTTTGTTACGTTTTCCGATGAGATCATAGGGTAGGGAGATGGGGTCTGGCGCCGGCTTTGTAAAGAGATGATCGAAATGGGTGGCTGTTGCCACCCGTTCTCGCACTTGCTTATAGTCAATATTTGGCATATGAATAAGTGCATATGTGACATACTAATTTATTGTGAATATTTGAGTTTACCTTGAAATGCTGAATAGAAAACACCGACCTAACCTAACCTTCTTAGTATGTTAAGATATTACAATCAGTACTGAACCTATACCTATATTGATATTACAGTTTTCTAACAATAATAAAACAAAACTAAAATATTTAAATAAATTGTAAAATTACTCAGGATATTGTCAAATTTTGTATAAAATCTCTATTGTTTAATAAAACTGAGAAGAGTAAGTGCATTGGAAAAAAACATGGCTTGGAATATGTCACATATATACTTATTTATAAGCGAAATAGTGACTATAAGCAATAAGTCCTATATGTGCTGTCTTGTGTGAGAGCGGCTGTTGTGTGTGCTCACGGGAAGTGGTAGGTATCTCTACTGGTCCCCCGGTGGTCATGGAAGACCTTGATGGTTTTATTTTTGTATTGATGGTTGTTAACTACCCGAAGTATGAAGAATGTCTGAGGGTTATATTTGCCTGCATTCCTTGAGTGTGGTTGACGGGAGACATCTCCCGTCACGCAGGGTGCAGTCGCACCTCCACAGATCACCAGTATCATCTCTTGATACTGGTAATGGCTCAAAAGGGCCACCACTTACGGGCTATTCATGCCCGTGCCACCTTTTGGATGGATTAATCTTCATCAATCAATCATTGAGTGTGGATAGATAGTCCCCCAGCGCGTGCTCCATCGATACTGCTAACTACATACCGATAACTGAGCGGTATGGGGATCCAGAACTGGCCTCCCCGGGTGTAGTCAAGGGCGGTCAAGTATCTGCTCACCAGTGTGTGTGTGTCAGTCACAAAGGTAGTGTTTTTCCAACGACAAGCGATGTCTTACAAGAAAAATTTAGTGTTTCTTTACGGTAAGGAAAAACCTGGTCACATACCGAGTCTGTGCCCTCGACACCTTTAAGACAGCAACAACAGTAGTTTGTTTAAGACAAGAACTTAACAAGTATTTACAATTTAATCGCAATTGAACTATTTGTTCATTGAAGTCGTAAAATTACTTTATTTAAACATTAATGAGATACCGATCCGTGCAGAAATTACTTAATTTCAAACACAAAGTGCCATTAACAAATATGAAGAGGTAATATAAGATTCATCCACATAACAAAACACAAGCTGATATACACAAATATTAAGACACTAAAGCCAAAATATAAAAAAAAGCTAGCTAAAGAGAGAACACAGAGATCCAAATGTCAACAATATGAGAGGAACAAACACAGCAAGTGACAAACACTCGTATAGACAGGAAAGGCAGCCAGATAAAAGGACAAACGACGCGTGTTTGGAAGAAGGAAAACAATTTCAAACTGGCTTTATGGCTCAAACGAACCACAGCTAAGTTTATTTCAGAAACTGGATTTTTCTTTGGCGTAGAGCTGGGTGCATTTTGCTGTATTCTCACATCGGCGGACTTGAAAAGAAATACAGAATGTATGAATATACTGCTGCTCCTGCTACTACAAATAATTATGATACTGGTATAAACCTTCTTTCATCAGACGCATTTATACCATGGCAGTCCAATTACTGCCTTGATGACAATGTTAACAATGCACCCAAATTTGTTTTTGTGATATGTATAGCATACTAACGCAAAAGCAGAATTGTCCACCCATGTGTTTTGGGCCAGAAGAGACAATAACATCAGCTGTTATCCTAGGTTAGGTTAGTAAGTGTGAGCTGGCATGACGCAAGGTTCCTCCGGTGCTGGTTCGCTTCCCCACTATGGCTGACACGTGGGCAACCCCACCAGTATATTCTTGAAGATATCCTCACAGTATACCCAAAATTTGCCAGTGCAGGCTACTAAACATATGACCCTGTATGACTAACCATCCTGCGAGATGGGGACTTGTATTACCACTGCTACCTTATTCAATCTTGTGTTGATGATATCCTCAAAATTCATCCGGAGCCTGCCAGTGCAGACCGCTTATCACATGCCTCTGTATGACTAACCATCCTGTGTGATGTGGATTTTTTAGCATCACCTAGTTAGCTTTTTTGACACACTGTACTCCACTTCATATAGTCTAGGGTAGCTGCACTAATGCAGATGTACCTCATATCTTAATAAAAAAAATGGTATGTGGTGCTCTCTCTTCCTGTCAACAGTGTGGTGTTCACACCATCCCTGAGGGGAATACTTTCTGTGAGTGTGAAGTGATCTGACATGAGGAGTAGGCACAGTGGGTAGTAGACCCTAGCTAGCAGTCGGAGGCTAGTAGCTCTAGACTATCAATCAGTGAGTAGTAGATCTAAGCCAGCAATCAGAGAGCAGTAGATCTAAACCACCAGTAATGAAACAAGAGCGAAACCATCAAGTTATCTTCAATAACGGAGAATTGGCTGGCCCTGGTCTAACCAACTGGTCGGTTGGAAGGTCAGTCGCCACGAGAGCACAGAGGGAGGACGCACAAAGGTTTGATTTAAATCCCAAAATAGAGGATAGTAAGCCAGCCGTGTGTCTCTGGGCCTGGAGCCGGGACGGTGATCAGTGGGAAGACACGAAAATATATATTTTTGGAGCTCCCCCGAGACGTCTCGTGGAAAATTACGAACGATTAGGTTCGTAATCTATTTCGAACGTTTAGGGTTTGCAATCTGTTGGCGGCGCACTCCCTGACTACACGACTTGCAGGTTGGTGTCCAGCGATTGAGTTACAATGCTCCTCCTGAAGACTGCATGGGGAGGCGAGGAGGAGGAGGAGGAGTGAGGCCAGGGGAGGCGAGGAGCAGGAGGAGTGAGGCCAGGGGAGGCGAGGAGGAGGAGGAGGAGTGAGGCCAGGGGAGGCGAGGAGGAGTAGTGAGGCCAGGGGAGACGAGGAGGAGGAGGAGGAGTGAGGCCAGGGGAGGCGAGGAGCAGGAGAGAGAGAGGCCAGGAAGGGTCCCGCAGCACACACACACACGGCAGTAATAACCATCAACACAACACTATGTGACAACAGAGCCCATACCAGCACCCTAATATTACCCTCCTATTAATACATTATGTTACCATTTACATACACCACTTGTTGTATACATTCATATTTGTATATTTGCCTGCTACAAACGTACTATTGTATTTGTAACGAATGGTCGCAATGATGTTTCAAATGTACCGTTGCGTTTTATTCCACTACCATTGGTGTTGTGTATATTTTGTATTAGTGTATTCTCTTTAATGACTTTAATGTGCATCTTGTATTAACATGGCTGTATTTCTCGGCTTTTGTATTTGTGCCATATACTATTTTGTTGTGTATGTGCTGCTGCTGTTGTTGTTGCTTCTGCTGTTGTGTTTGTGGATGGTGATGACGAGGCTTTTGTTGTTGCTGCATTTGTTTGTTATTCCACTATAAGCCAGGATAGTTTAACCAGCTAGCAGTGAGTGTGACATTTTAGTGGCTTTTATTGCGGATACAGGAGGAGGAGGCGGCGGTTCCGGACACCCGAACACCTCCTTTAAACACTTCCCGAACAGCCCAATACAATATATATAATTATTCCCCGCTACCCGTTATGTATTGAAGTTGTTGTTGTTGTTGTTGTTAAAGATTCGCTACTTGGAACAAAAAGTTCCAAGTAGCACGGGCTATGGTGAGCCCGTAATGCCTTTGTATTTATTGAAGTTGTTGATAAAAGGTGAGAGAGTGAGGGCGACACGGCCTTCACTCACAGGACCTGCCCGGTGTGTGTGGCTCTCTTCCGCCACTCAGGGAAAGAAAGTTTTACACAATCTTGTTATTTTTCTCTCCCTTCTCAGGACGCAACTCTCTCTCCCTCTCCCACTTTTGACAACATTCAATTTCAACTTCCTTCTTGTGCGCTTCCCTCGCGGATTCATTCATCAAAGCTCCTCTGCTCCACAGAGGATTTACGGAAGGACCTTGGCGACGTAGACTTGAGGGAGGAGGAGGAGGAGGAGGCAGCAAGAGATGGCGTGGGAGAGAGCGGGGTGGGGAGGAGGTGGGGGGGGGGGGAAGGGAGAGGTGGAGGAGGAAAGGAGAGGAGACGTCGAGAAGGAAGAGCAGGACTTTCTTCTGTCTGTTTTGCATTTCTTAATTTAATATTTTCGTCTCTTGTAGGAGCCTGGGTGAGAATAATTTTTGTTTGCTAAAGTATTGTGTTTTCTTACGGTGTTGGGGCGTGTTGCTCATCTGTGTGTGTCCGTGGCGCTGTTTTGTCTAATATCACTGATCTGTTTCCAGTTCTTTTTGTAACTAAACCCAGGTTACCTCATACGCAGCCTCCAGTAATTGTGACAAGATGGAAGGCAGTGAAAATTATGACTTAATCCGTTCTCTTGTTGCCAAAGCCACTGGGAAACCCGTCATGTCCTGTTCAGGCGTCGATGAATCCTTTACAAGGTTTATCTCGATCATGTTTGTTTTGCACGACTGCTGCTGTCCATGGATTATTGTGCTGACTGTGGATTGTTGTGCTGACTGTGGATTGCTAAGGTGATAAACAACTATATGTCCATAAGCCTTGGATAACGCGTGTAATTACATAATCAAGTAAGGCGCTATTTGTTTAGTTTGTAGATAAAGAGTTCCATCGCATTTGGAGCACCAATATATTATGTATAGAAACGCCTTAACACGATACTCAAGGTAGAAGAGTCGGGTAACGTGAAGCAAGAGATTGAAAAACACCCGCAAATAGTAAAGAACCTTGGAAATAAATAAATGAAGTTCTCAGAAGGAAACCAGGTGCCACCAGTAGCAAATCATTCGTGGTTGTTTCTATGATCGATTACTTGTCACCACTTACTAATTCTGTCGGCAACTATCACAGTTCAAAGGTAACCAGCATATCTAGCAACCAGCCGGAGAATGTGTTAAGACATTCCGGCTTACGTAGACGCATAAACAATCCTAGGGCTAATAAACGCTATCATAGCTCTAATTTACTACACGAGTCCTATACTAGACCTTGGGAAATTTAGGGCTAGTATAAGTTTGTTTTTTCGTGCTCTCTTCAAAATTATCAGTACATAACTTGATATTTTTTGAGGGACTGCAAGAGTACAGTGTTGTACGTTCTACCAAATAGTTACCATATCATTTTTTGGAGGATGGGATGATACAAACTCTCCAAAGGTCATTACTAGCCCTGCTAGGTCTCTACAGTATAGCAGTCTTGGATACGATACCACACCCTTAGCAAATATTAATGTTAATATTGAGGAACTTAACTAACTGTATGCCAGCCTTCCTCTGCAATGTGTCAGTGTCATAGCTCGTGTTCCCTGATTTACACAATGTACAAAAAGTCACGCAATGTATAGGAATGAGATCAGATATCGAGCGATATCTGATCTTTCAGCATTGTTTAAAATATTAGAGTACGTGGTCAACAATAGGCTTATTGATCACTTAGAGAGCCATATATTACTGTCTCATAACCAATACGGCTTTCATCGAAAAGATAAGTACACACACATAAGAGTAAAATAATTATGTAATAATGTTTTGATCACAACGGAATTACAATAGATCGGAATAGACCATTCGACTGTACTCACCTAGTTATGCTTGCGGGGTTGAGCTCTAGCTCTTTGGTCCCGCCTCTCCACTGTCAATCAACTGGTGTACAGATTCCTGAGCCTACTGGGCTCTATCATATCTACATTTGAAACTGTGTATGGAGTCAGCCTCCACCACATCACTTCTTAATGCATTCCACCTGTTAACTACTCTGACACTGAAAAAGTTCTTTCTAACGTCCTTGTGGCTCATTTGCGTACTCAATTTCCACCTGTGTCCCCTTGTTCGAGTACCTCCCCTATCCCCCGTGTTAAACAATTTATCTTTATCTACTCTGTCGATTCCTCTTAGAATTTTGTAGGTAGTGATCATGTCTCCCCGAGCTCTCCTATCTTCCAGCGACGTTAGGTGCATTTCATGCAGCCTTTCCTCATAACTCATGCCTCTTAGTTCTGGAACTAGCCTCTAAACTTTTTCCAGCTTAGTCCTGTGCTTGGCAAGGTATGGGCTCCATACTGGGACCGCATACTGTGTTAATAATGCAATTCTAATACGCAAGCTAATACTTTGATTATTATTATTATTATATATTACAATTTATATATTTTATATACATATTATTTGATATAATAGTTATAAATGTTTATTTATATAATTATGGATACTACTACTAGGGTACGATTAAGGAAGAAGAAGAAGGAGAGAGAGAGAGAGAGAGAGAGAGAGAGAGAGAGAGAGAGAGAGAGAGAGAGAGAGAGAGAGAGAGGAAGAGAGTGGGGATAAGGGTTGAACGAAGAAATGAATCAAGAGTAAGAAATCGATAGCTGCAAGAATAATTACAGGTCCTGAAAAAATAAAAGACGTGAGACGCTAATGAAGAAAGAGGGAAATGGGTAAGACAAAGAGAAAAGCACGAGGACAGCGGGAGGAAGGAATGGAGTGAGCATGATTACAGGAAACCATTACATCTTTTCTGACGTTATCTATCGGAAGAGATAAAATAACAATTGCTGGAAAATTTCTATGATGGCGGAGAGACGGCAAGAAGGGAGATAAGAGGAACCGCCTTCAGCTGGGGGATGAGATGTCTTGACCAGTCCCACGACACCCACACAATCCTCACACATGAAGCTGGTGAGAATGGCTGCTGAGTGTAATATTTTACTACTAAAACTACCACTCACCACCACTAGACTACTCCCTATCAGTAAGCGAGGCTCAGGTCCTAGACTACTCCCTATCAGTAAGCGAGGACCAGGTGCTAGACTACTCCCTATCAGTAAGCGAGGCTCAGGTCCTAGACTACGCCCTATCAGTAAGCGAGGACCAGGTCCTAGACTACTCCCTATCAGTAAGCGAGGACCAGGTCCTAGACTACTCCCTATCAGTAAGCGAGGCTCAGGTCCTAGACTACTCCCTATCAGTAAGCGAGGCTCAGGTCCTAGACTACTCCCTATCAGTAAGCGAGGACCAGGTGCTAGACTACTCCCTATCAGTAAGCGAGGACCAGGTCCTAGACTACTCCCTATCAGTAAGCGAGGACCAGGTCCTAGACTACTCCCTATCAGTAAGCGAGGCTCAGGTGCTAGACTACTCCCTATCAGTAAGCGAGGACCAGGTCCTAGACTACTCCCTATCAGTAAGCGAGGCTCAGGTGCTAGACTACTCCCTATCAGTAAGCGAGGCTCAGGTCCTAGACTACTCCCTATCAGTAAGCGAGGCTCAGGTGCTAGACTACTCCCTATCAGTAAGCGAGGCTCAGGTCCTAGACTACTCGCTATCAGTAAGCGAGGCTCAGGTCCTAGACTACTCCCTATCAGTAAGCGAGGCTCAGGTCCTAGACTACTCCCTATCAGTAAGCGAGGCTCAGGTCCTAGACTACTCCCTATCAGTAAGCGAGGACCAGGTGCTAGACTACTCCCTATCAGTAAGCGAGGACCAGGTCCTAGACTACTCCCTATCAGTAAGCGAGGACCAGGTCCTAGACTACTCCCTATCAGTAAGCGAGGCTCAGGTCCTAGACTACTCCCTATCAGTAAGCGGGGACCAGGTCCTAGACTACTCCCTATCAGTAAGCGAGGCTCAGGTCCTAGACTACTCCCTATCAGTAAGCGAGGACCAGGTCCTAGACTACTCCCTATCAGTAAGCGAGGCTCAGGTCCTAGACTACTCCCTATCAGTAAGCGGGGACCAGGTCCTAGACTACTCCCTATCAGTAAGCGAGGACCAGGTCCTAGACTACTCCCTATCAGTAAGCGAGGCTCAGGTCCTAGACTACTCCCTATCAGTAAGCGGGGACCAGGTCCTAGACTACTCCCTATCAGTAAGCCAGCACAGAGTCCCGGCCGCACACGGTACACTCTGCGCTACACGATAATGACGTACGCGTCCTGGCCTTCATCAGACTCCCGGGGATTTGTTTAGGGTATTAAAAGCTCTTAATGATGTATTACCTTGGATCTTTAACTCCATGGAATAAGCAGTGGAAAGCCGTACAAGTCGAGAAGACCACAGTACATGGGAGAGATTCACATTACCGGAGACAGGAATAGGAAAACAGAGAGATTAAGTCAGAAGTAGAAGCAAGCAATCAAGAAACCACCAAGAAGCTTAAGAATAGATAAATGATAACGGTGATAAGAATAGATAAAATGATAATATGAAGATAACGG
>NC_091165.1:23771769-23859269 GCF_040958095.1 Procambarus clarkii | reverse complement strand
CAGGTGAAAGCGTCATGCCATTACAACTATATAACCCTTGGAAGGAATCAGGATAAGGGTTTGGGATGGGACGAGGGGAAGGAATGGTGCCCAACCACTTGGACGGTCGGGGATTGAACGCCGACCTGTATGGCGAGACCATCGCTTCAGCCCAAGTGGCTGGAAAATAAATTAGTTAGCAAGGCGGGGGCCAAGAGCTAATAGATCGATTCTGCAGATGCAAATAATAAATACACTGCTTGTGTGTGTGATAAAGAAATTTGTGAGAAGCTCAATGCCAGCTTCCATGGAGTGGTCACTACTAAGCCCGAACACCTCCCAGAGCTAGATGAGGAAGCTGCACCTGGAGAGATACAATTAAATATTGAGGTGGGAGCGGAGGAAGTAACGATACAACTAGCATCACTACATGTAAATAAAGCTACTGGGTCAGATAGAGTATCACCACGGGCGTTAAAAGGCACAGGATGTCATCATACGTCTTGCATTAATCTTTAATGAGTCACTTACAAAGGGGACTTAGCTGCTTGAAGAAGGCCAACGTGGTGCAAATCTACAGGAAAGGAGATAAAGAAGAGGCACTCGACTACAGACCAATATCACTCAAGCATCCCTTGCAAAGTACTTGAAAGAATTAAAAGGTTAAGACTAGTTGCACATTTAGAATTAAATGTGTAAGTAAATAACACTGCTTTAGAGAAGGGAAATCGTGCCTGACGATCCTCCTAGAGTTTTATGGTAAGGTAATGATAATAAGGCAAGGCAGAGAAGGCTTGGCAGACTTCGTATTTCTGGACTGCAAAAAAGCCTTTGATTCAGTACCACACAGGAGGTTACTATACAAACTCAAGAAACAGGCGGGTGTAAATGGAAATGCACTAACATAGGTAAAGAATTACTTAAGAGACAGGTGTCAGAGTTACAGTGAGGGGCGAGAAGTCGGACTGGCGTAGAGTAACAAGCAGGGTACCTCAAGGATCCGTGCTAGGACCCATGCTATTCCTCACTTATATACATGATTTGACTGCAGGTTTTATATGTCGATGCTTGCAGACGATGCGAAACTAATGGGAAGGTTTGAGACAAATAAAGATTGTAAGATTCTCCAAGATGACTTAAACAAGCTCCTGAGCTGGTCAGATAAATGGCTGCTAGAGTTACTATCACCTTACCAGCAAGTGTAAGATGATGGAAATGGGGTCAGGAGCCAGGAGATCGAAAGGCCAATACATGATAAAGGGAAACTACATCCCTATAAAGACTAGAGAAAAAGACCTGAGAGTGGACATAACACCAAACCTAACTCCAGAGGCTCATATAAATAGAACAAAGTCAGCCACATACTCTTCGCTGACAAAAATCAAAACATCCTTCAGGAACTAAAATAAGAAGGCTTTTAGATCACTGTATACCGCCTGTGTAAGGTCAGTGTACACCGCCTCATTGTGGAGCCCCTATCTAACAAAAACACATAAGGAAGCTCGAAAGAGTGCAGAAGTTTGTAATGAGAGTCGCCAAGAGCTGCGAGGGATGAGATATTAAGAATTACTGAAGGAGTTATACCTGACGACGCCAGAAAGGGGAGGGAGAGCGGAGACATTATACAGGCGTATAAAATATTTAAGGGGATTGAAGGGCGGAGGCGTTATGGCGTTATGGTTTTTCACACGTGAAAAAGGGGGAAATATTTACAATCAATACCAACAGGACAAAGGGGGGGGGGGCACGGGTGGAAGTTGAGGCTCAGATGTGTCGTGTTAGAACGGTTTTTTAGCGTAAGGAAAGTGAGTAAATGGAATGACCTAAAGCAGCAGGTTATAGAGACAAACTCAATTCACAACTTTAAAAACAGGTATGATAGGGAAATACGTCACGAGTCACTGCATTAGACAACAGTGCATTAGACGCTGAATGGACAGCGTTCGGGAGTTGTAGTCGTAAGGGCTCGGGTTCGAATCCCGTTCGAGGCAGAAACAAATGGACAAAGTTTCTTTCATTTTGATTGGTCTCTTCACCTAGCAGTAAATGGGTACCACGGAGTTAGACAGCTGCTACGAGCTGCTTCCTGGGAAATGTGTGTGTGTGTGTGTGTGTGTGTACTCACCTAATTGTGCTTGTGGGGGTTGAGCTCTGGCTCTTTGGTCCCGCCTCCCAACTGTCAATCAACTGGTGTACAGATTCCTGAGCTTACTGGGCTCTACCATATCTACATTTGAAACTGTGTATGGAGTCAGCCTCCACCATATCTTCCTAATGCGTTCCATCTGTTAACTACTCTGACACTGAAAATGTTCTTTCTAACATCCTTGTGGCTCACTTGGGTACTCAGTTTCCACCTGTGTCTCCTTGTTCGCGTACCACCCGTGTTAAAGAGTTTATCTTTATCTACCCTGCCAATTCCTCTGAGAATTTTGTAGGTAGGGATCATGTCTCCCCGAGCTTTCCTGTCTTTCAGCGACGTGAGGTGTATTTCTCGAAGCCTTTCCACGTAACTCACGCCTCTAGTTCTGGGACTAGCCTAGTGGCATACCTCTGAACCTTTTCCAGCTTTGTCTTGTGCTTGACAAGGTACTGGCTCCATGCTGGGGCTGCATACTCCAGGATTGGTCTTACATATGTGGTATACAAGGTTCTGAAGGATTTCTTACACAGGTTCCTGAAGGCAGTTCTGATGTTAGCCAACCTTGCATACGCCGCTGATGTTATTCTTTTGATGTGGGCTTCAGGAAACTGGTCTGGCGTGATATCAACTCCTTGATCTTTCTCTCTGTCCGTTTCATGAAGTAGTTCGTCTCCCATTCGGTGTCCTAGGGGATACCGAATGCACACTCACATACACACCTACAGATATGTGTGTGTATGTACTCATCTATTTGTGCTTGCAGGGGTTGAGCTCTCGTTCTTTGATCCCGCCTCTCAACTGTCAATCAACTGGTGTACAGGTTCCTGAGCCTTCTGGGCTCTATCATATCTACACTGGAAACTGTGTATGGAGTCTGTCTCCACCGCATTATTTCCTAATGCATTCCATTTGTCAACCACTCTGAACCTAGAAAAGTTTTTTTCTAATATCTCTGTGGCTCATTTGGGCACTCAATTTCCACCTGTGTCCCCTAGTGCGTGTGCCCTTTGTGTTAAATAGCATGTCCTTATCTACCCTATCAATTCCTTTGATAATCTTGTATGTCTTGTATGGATCATGTCCCCCTTACTCTTCTGTCCTCCAACGAAGTGAGGTTTAATTCCCGTAGTCTCTCCTCGTAGCTCATATCTCTCAGCTCGGGTATTAGTCTGGTGGCAAACCTTTGAACCTTCTCCAGTTTAGTCATATGCTTGACTAGATATGGGCTCCATACTAGAGCTGCATACTCCAGGATTGGTCTGACATATGTGGTATACAAAGTTCTGAATGATTCCTTACTGGGTGTGTATGTGCGTGTGTTAGAAATATATATGTAGTAGATATAATAGAAGAAAATAGATGGGTTATAAAGGCGGGGTCGAAGAGCTAATTGCTCGATTTTGCAGCCACAAATAGTAAATACATACACACGCGCGGGCACACACACACACACACGCACGCACACACACACGCATGGGGGCCTGGTAGTTGAGGGAACATCGCGCGGGTCTCGTAATCCTGTGGCCCGGGTTCGATTCCCGGCGCCGGCAGAGACAAATGAGCAGAGTTTCTTTCACCCTTACGCTTCTGCTACCTAGCAGTAAATAGATACCTGGGAGTTAGACAGCTGTTACGGGCTGCTTCCTGGGGGGAGGATGGGGGTGTAAAAAAAAGTAGTTAGAAACAGTTGATTGACAGTTGAGAGACGGGCCGAAAGTGCAGAGCTCAACCCCCGCAAACACAACTAGCTGAACACAAGTAGGAAAATATATTGAGTGGTACACACACACATCACCATACAAGCACAGTGGTACACACACATCAGTATACACACTCAGTGGTACACACACACACCTACAGGTACACACAAGAGTACACACAAACCAACATACACAGGCTCTGTATTAGAATCACTGGTGTCCCAGATGTGTGTGAATACACTGTCCTAGGGAGGAGTGGGGGGGGGGGGAGGTCGTGGCTCTCAGTGTTGGCAGATGACGGAGAACTGAAAACAATTTCAGGAAGATCTTGACAAACTACAGGAGAGGGCAGACAGATGGCTGCTAGAGTTCATTCCCAACAAATGTAAGGTAATGAAGATAAGAAAGGAGACAAGGAGTTATCTACACCATAAGGGAAAGAACTACAGGAATATGAAAACTTAAAAAATTATGGAACTGATAACATTTCAACACTAACATCGGAAGCACACATAAACAGGATAACATCGGCGCCATATGGATGGCTGGCAAATATTAGAGTGTCATTTAAGAACGTAAATAAGGGCTTTTTCTAGACAATATATACAGTCTATGTTCGACTAATACTCTAATAGCCAGCATTAGCCTCGAGTCAAACCCGTGTGAATCACAAAATCAAAATTTAAAAAGTGCAGAGGTTTGCAACAAGATTAGTTTCAGGACTAGGCGTTTCGCTATGGGGAGAGGTTAAGAGGAATTATATCTCACAAACCTGAGGGGGGACAAGAAACAAAGAGCATATGATCACAACATACAAGATACTGAGAGGGAATACACAAAGTAGACAAGATCAACCTACTTAAATTGAAAGTAGATCAAGAAAACCTGATGGAAACAGGAAACGGAAATGAGCCAAAGATATGTAAGGAAATACTCGCACCGTGAACGGGTCTTAATAAGTGGAATGCATCGTTAGAGAAAGTGGTAGAAGCCACCTCCATCCAGAAACTATAAGGCCAGATTCGACAAAGAAATTTAACGTCTGGAAAGATCAATTACAACACAACAGCTATACAAGGCTATTTGCCGGGGCATGATGAACTAGTCCTCACTTTCCTGTACTCTCTTGTAGGTAAGTATTCAATGGCACACACACACACACACACACACACACATACACACACACACACACACACACACACCCAGTGGTACACACACCTACATACACATCCAGTGGTACATACACACACACCTACATACACATACAAAGAGATAGAATGCTTTAAGTAATGATGTAGTGGTATAGAAACTCCATACTCAGTTTCAAATGTAAATAAGATAGAGCCCAATAGGCTCGGGAATCTGTTCATCAGTTGATTGACGGTTGAGAGGTGGGACGAAAGAGTCAGAACTCATCCTCCGCAAGTACAACTAGGTGAGTACACAGTGGTACACACACACACACCTACATGCACATATAATAGTACACACACCCACCGACATACACACACACGCATATCGAAGCGTTAGCCCTTATTTACGAATCATCAAACATGCTCTTACGCACGCGCGCCTGCACACACACACACACACACACACACACACACACACACACACACACACACACACACACACACACACACACACACACACACACACACACACGCACACCCACACAAACCCACACACACACATCCGATTCCCTCGTTAAATTACAACACAACACATCTACTGAACCTACTCACCATTGAGTGAGGTCCATGCAAGTTCCTCAATAAGCTAGCTAGTGAACATCTCACTTACCTGAAGTGAGTGCAGGAGTGATGCTCATTATTCCTAAGATATATTAATGAAAACAATCCTCCTCGACAATATAGTTCTCATATAGTTCATCCCGTATTTACGTTCCACACATCACCGAATACCCGAGTACTCAGAGGCACCGGGTGTTTATCGTGCAACAGTCAAATTCCAACTGACACCTGAGAACCGGTGCCACTGGGGGAGCCCTCGTCCGTCTGGCAACCCAGCGATGCCAACCGCACCGAATATGTTGTCGTACTCTTTTTTTTTCATTTCTGTAGGCGATATCTATGATTATTTCTGAAGAAAGTCATTAATTACAATAAGATGAATATAACAATATTGTAAATGTTATTAATATGAGAAACATAAAGTCGTGATTATGGATATATATATACATATGCATTTGCTTATAAAATGCACTAAAATATGTCGACACAGAAAGTGCAGCGTAAAAATGTCAAATGAATATGTGGTTAGGAATGGATGCACATACTTGAGTGTGTGTGTGTGTGTGTGTGTGTGTGTGTGTGTGTGTGTGTGTGTGAGTGTGTGTGTGTGTGTGTGTGTGTGTGTGTGTGTGTGTTCGCCTGAATTGATTTATGTATGTGTGCATTTGTGTGCGTGAGTAGGTGGATGAGTGCGTGTACTCACCTATATGTACTCACCTATATGTGCTTGCAGGATCGAGCATTGACTCTTGGATCCTGCCTTTCTAGCTATCGGTTGTTTACAGCAATGACTCCTGTCCCATTTCCCTATCATACCTAGTTTTAAAAGTATGAATAGTATTTGCTTCCACAACCTGTTCCCCAAGTGCATTCCATTTTTCTACTACTCTCACGCTAAAAGAAAACTTCCTAACATCTCTGTGACTCATCTGAGTTTCCAGTTTCCACCCATGTCCCCTCGTTCTGTTATTATTACGTGTGAACATTTCATCTATTTCCACTTTATCAATTCCCCTGAGTATTTTATATGTCCCTATCATATCTCCTCTCTCCCTTCTTTTCTCTAGTGTCGTTAGGTTCAGTTCCTTCAGCCGCTCTTCATATCCCATCCCTCGTAACTCTGGGACAAGCCTCGTCGCAAACCTCTGAACCTTCTCCAGTTTCTTTATGTGTTTCTTCAGGTGGGGGCTCCATGATGGCGCGGCATACTCTAAGACGGGTCTCACGTAGGCAGTGTAAAGTGCCCTAAAAGCTTCCTCATTTAGGTTTCTGAATGAAGTTCTAATTTTCGCCAGTGTAGAGTACGCTGCTGTCGTTATCCTATTTATATGTGCCTCAGGAGTTAGATTAGGTGTCACATCCATTAGGTGTCACAAGAGGACTTAAACAGGCTGCAGAGATGGTCAGGGAAATGGCTACTGGAGTTTAACACCAGTAAATGTAAAGTTATGGAAATGGGATCAGGTGACAGGAGACCAAAGGGACAGTACACAATGAAGGGGAACAGCCTACCTGTAACGATTCGAGAAAGAGACCTGGGAGTGGATGTGACACCTAATCTAACTCCTGAGTGCGTGTGTGGGTGGATGAGTGCGTGTGTGGGTGCACTCACACTTAACCATCCACACGCTTACTCAACCACGCACGCACACACACCTGTCCACTCACACACAATGATCCACCTCCACACTCATCCACCCACATACACTTAGCCACGCACGTACACAAGCATACTCACACACACGCACTCATCCACTCACACACACAAATGCAAACATACATAAATCAATTCAGGCGAACACACACACACACACACACACACACACACACACACACACACACACACACACACACACACACACACACACACACACACACACACACACACACACACAAGGGGCACACGCACTAGGGGACACAGGTGGAAACTGAGTGCCCAAATGAGCCACAGAGATATTAGAAAGAACATTTTTAGTGTCAGAGTGGTTGACAAATGGAATGCATTAGGAAGCAATGTGGTGGAGGCTGACTCCATACACAGTTTCAAGTGTAGATATGATAGAGCCCAATAGGCTCAGGAACCTGTACACCTGTTGATTGACGGTTGAGAGGCGGGACCAAAGAGCCAGAGCTCAACCCCCGCAAGCACAACTAGGTGAGTACAACTAGGTGAGTACACACACACACACATACACACATATATATATATATATATATATATATATATATATATATATATATATATATATACAGGCTCACAATACACACTCAAGTATTGAGTGTGCTTGCGTGGCCACACAAATCTTTAGCATTTTGTACCTGTGTGTGTGTCGGTGTTTATCTGTTTGCCTGTCTGTGTTTATATTTGTTTGAGTCTGTGTCTGCCTTTACCTCTCCTACCCTCAATGCATTTTATTCAAAAATAAATCTTCAGTGTGTACACACACACACACACACATATGGCCCACATACATACACACAGAAGGACGTATGCATGCACACCAACACACACACATGTGTGGCCACTATGAACCAGGGACATAGTGGCCACACATGAGCCAGTAACATAGTGGCCACACATGACTAGTGACAGTGGCCACACATGACCAGTAACAGTGGCCACACATGACCAGTGACATAGTGGCCACACATGACCAGTAACATAGTGGCCACACATGACCAGTAACATAGTGGCCACACATGACCAGTGACATAGTGGCCACACATGACCAGTAACATAGTGGCCACACATGACCAGTAACATAGTGGCCACACATGAGCCAGTAACATAGTGGCCACACATGACCAGGGACATAGTGGCCACACATGAGCCAGTAACATAGTGGCCACACATGACCAGTGACAGTGGCCACACATGACCAGTAACAGTGGCCACACATGACCAGTAACAGTGGCCACACATGACCAGGGACATAGTGGCCACACATGACCAGTGACATAGTGGCCACACATGACCAGTAACATAGTGGCCACACATGACCAGTAACATAGTGGCCACACATGAGCCAGTAACATAGTGGCCACACATGACCAGGGACATAGTGGCCACACATGAGCCAGTAACATAGTGGCCACACATGACCAGTGACAGTGGCCACACATGACCAGTAACAGTGGCCAAACATGACCAGTAACAGTGGCCACACATGACCAGGGACATAGTGGCCACACATGACCAGTGACATAGTGGCCACACATGACCAGGGACATAGTGGCCACACATGAGCCAGTAACATAGTGGCCACACATGACCAGTGACAGTGGCCACACATGACCAGTAACAGTGGCCACACATGACCAGTAACAGTGGCCACACATGACCAGGGACATAGTGGCCACACATGACCAGTGACATAGTGGCCACACATGACCAGTGACATAGTGGCCACACATGACCAGTGACATAGTGGCCACACATGACCAGGGACATAGTGGCCACATATGACCAGGGACATAGTGGCCACACATGACCAGTGACATAGTGGCCACACATGACCAGTGACATAGTGGCCACACATGACCAGTAACATAGTGGCCACACATGACCAGTAACATAGTGGCCACACATGAGCCAGTAACATAGTGGCCACACATGACCAGGGACATAGTGGCCACACATGAGCCAGTAACATAGTGGCCACACATGACCAGTGACAGTGGCCACACATGACCAGTAACAGTGGCCACACATGACCAGTAACAGTGGCCACACATGACCAGGGACATAGTGGCCACACATGACCAGTGACATAGTGGCCACACATGACCAGTAACATAGTGGCCACACATGACCAGTAACATAGTGGCCACACATGAGCCAGTAACATAGTGGCCACACATGACCAGGGACATAGTGGCCACACATGAGCCAGTAACATAGTGGCCACACATGACCAGTGACAGTGGCCACACATGACCAGTAACAGTGGCCAAACATGACCAGTAACAGTGGCCACACATGACCAGGGACATAGTGGCCACACATGACCAGTGACATAGTGGCCACACATGACCAGGGACATAGTGGCCACACATGAGCCAGTAACATAGTGGCCACACATGACCAGTGACAGTGGCCACACATGACCAGTAACAGTGGCCACACATGACCAGTAACAGTGGCCACACATGACCAGGGACATAGTGGCCACACATGACCAGTGACATAGTGGCCACACATGACCAGTGACATAGTGGCCACACATGACCAGTGACATAGTGGCCACACATGACCAGGGACATAGTGGCCACACATGACCAGTGACATAGTGGCCACATATGACCAGGGACATAGTGGCCACACATGACCAGTGACATAGTGGCCACACATGACCAGTAACAGTGGCCACACATGACCAGTGACATAGTGGCCACACATGACCAGTGACATAGTGGCCACACATGACCAGTAACAGTGGCCACACATGACCAGTAACAGTGGCCACACATGACCAGTAACAGTGGCCACACATGACCAGTAACAGTGGCCACACATGACCAGTAACAGTGGCCACACATGACCAGTAACAGTGGCCACACATGACCAGTAACAGTGGCCACACATGACCAGTAACAGTGGCCACACATGACCAGTAACAGTGGCCACACATGACCAGTAACAGTGGCCACACATGACCAGTAACAGTGGCCACACATGACCAGTAACAGTGGCCACACATGACCAGTAACATAGTGGCCACACATGACCAGTAACAGTGGCCACACATGACCAGTAACATAGTGGCCACACATGACCAGTAACAGTGGCCACACATGACCAGTGACATAGTGGCCACACATGAACTGAACAATGCCTAGCATCTCAGAAATTGCTTGTAAGGACAATCCACACTATTTTTTATGAACATTTGTTTTATTTCGAACATTTCACAAACTGCCGCGTGGAAATTATTGCAGTTGGACCCTCCAGGCGGCTCTGATGGATGTGAAGCACGCGACATTTACCGCGGCCCTTCCAGATGGCAACACTGATATTGTTAGTTCACATACTGTGGAACGCAAGAATAACAATCATATCCTCTTGTTCCTCTCTCTCTTTACCCACAGTCGTGGTGAGAGTGGGGAGCTCGGCTTCTTCCTTCTGAGGGAGAGAGGGAGAGAGAGTGAGAGAGGAGGTGGGGAGGGAGAGAGAATAGTTAATTAAAATGTTGTCAAATCCAATATTTTCATAAAATTTCACATTCCAAGAAGGTCAGCTCCGCAAGGACTCTCTACTTGGGGTTCTTCACAATGAGTTACTTTCCCTGGAAGTCAAAGGCCAAGTCTTGAGTAATTTTTTGTCATGGTTTGACTCGCTCAGTTTATGATATATATATATATATATATATATATATATATATATATATATATATATATATATATATATATATATATATATATATATATATATATATATAATCTTTCAAATATATAGAAGTATCACCTCTGGTTGTTTCTAGGGACCATTAAGCCTCAAAGAAGACGATATGCAGCACCCGGGAGAGCCTTATCGGGCTCTCTCGTCCACTAACACATATTGTCCTCTCCTACCACCCCTCTTATATATATACATAAATATATATATACATATATATATATATATATTATTAAATATGACCGAAAAAGTAAGATTAATAATTCTAACACGAATTTTCTCAATCTTTCGTACATTACGCTTCACTGTTGGAGGTAAATCAAAAATCACTTCTCCAAAATTCATTTTTATTTCTTTTAAATAGAAATAAAAATAGAAATTAAATAGAAATTGTAGAAATAAAAATGAATTTTGGAGAAGTGATTTTTGATTTACCTCCAACAGTGAAGCGTAATGTACGAAAGATTGAGAAAATTCGTGTTAGAATTATTAATCTTACTTTTTCGGTCATATTTAATAATATATGTCTACAGGAAAGACTGCTACCAAAATATACTAATATATATATATATATATATATATATATATATATATATATATATATATATATATATATATATATATATATATATATATATATATGTGTGTGTGTGTGTGTGTGTGTGTGTATAAGCTTGTCGAGGTCTGCCTACCTGACTGCGTGAACTACTGCATCCATCGACTGGAGTATTGATTCACGAGACTATTGGGGTCTGTCATGTCTACAATCATGAGTGAACTAAACTGTGGTGTATATACACTAATAAGATTTATATATATATATATATATATATACTCATGTGACGGTGTAAATACCACTTGAGGTTTATATTTACTCATTAATCTGAATTTCCTATTTACAAAGTGTTAATTGCTATTATTTTATTTTTTATTCTAAAATCCAGAAATAAAGTAATAAAAGTTTGTGGCGCGGATTATTCAATAAACATAAAACTTTGTAAAATACAGTTGTTATAGACACGTTACAGTATTTTTACATTTTGTCAATGTTTACCATTCAAATTATGTTTTTAGACTCGTTGACAGTTTATGACAATAATATTGGCGAATGTTTTTAATGGTCTTGCTAATATCTTTTCATTTAAAAGCTCAATGATAAAGAAAATTGCGTATTTTTTTTCATATAATCTACAGAGAGCAAAATATTAAAGTTGCAATAAAGAAATTTAGCAAATTTAATGTTAAATGGAAATCAGTGTTCAACAAAACTATTTCATTACTTTTGAAATTCCAAAGCTGAATATACAGTAGCACTAATGAGAAAATGACCGGCTCACCGCTCGGTAACATGCTCTTTAAACGGCGTTAACCTCACAACACACACACACGAATTAGCGAATGTTTGCACGCATGCGCACGACGCTCGTACTCTGTGATACATAAGAGGTACACACCTCTTATGATACGTATTACATCATTCGTGACGGGAGGTGGTGTAGCCCTATGTTACGCTCTGTTGCTTACACTCGATTGGACTCGAGTTGGACGGCTGCGCAGGTCGAGGCACTACGGGCTCACCATAGCCCGTGCTACTTGGAACTTTTTGTTCCAGGTAGCGAATCTTTAACAACAACAACAACAGGGCCTAGGCGCAATACCATTGACATTGCACTCAATGTCTATGGTATTGCGTTGTTCGTATGAGAAATGTAGTTTCTCGTATGTTAATTCTTGAACATACGAGAAACGCAATTTGGCAAGAATGCGTAAAATCTTATTAACGTAAGAAACTATAATGGAAAATAAAACCACGTTCCCGTGTAATATATAAGAAGCAATATATTCCTATTACCTGTACTAGGGTGCTGCTTCTTGCTGGTAGATGGCTCAGGTGTGTGTACCAGTGTCCTGGGTGCTCCAGTACACACCTGCCAATACAGGGTGCTCCAGTACACACCTGGCCATTAAACGGCGCTCCAGTACACACCTGGCCACTACACGGCGCTCCAGTACACACCTGGCCACTACACGGCGCTCCAGTACACACCTGGCCACTACACGGTGCTCCAGTACACACCTGGCCACTACACGGTGCTCCAGTACACACCTGGCCACTACACGGCGCTCCAGTACACACCTGGCCACTACACGGTGCTCCAATACACACCTGGCCACTTCACGGTGCTCCAGTACACACCTGGCCACTACACGGTGCTCCAGTACACACCTGGCCACTACACGGTGCTCCAGTACACACCTGGCCACTACACGGCGCTCCAGTACACACCTGGCCACTATACGGTGCTCCAGTACACACCTGGCCACTACACGGTGTTCCAGTACACACCTGGCCACTATACGGTGCTCCAGTACACACCTGGCCACTACACGGTGTTCCAGTACACACCTGGCCACTACACGGCGCTCCAGTACACACCTGGCCACTACACGGTGTTCCAGTACACACCTGGCCACTACACGGCGCTCCAGTACACACCTGGCCACTATACGGTGCTCCAGTACACACCTGGCCACTACACGGTGCTCCAGTACACACCTGGCCACTACACGGCGCTCCAGTACACACCTGGCCACTACACGGCGCTCCAGTACACACCTGGCCACTACACGGCGCTCCAGTACACACCTGGCCACTACACGGCGCTCCAGTACACACCTGGCCACTATACGGTGCTCCAGTACACACCTGGCCACTACACGGCGCTCCAGTACACACCTGGCCACTACACGGCGCTCCAGTACACACCTGGCCACTACACGGCGCTCCAGTACACACCTGGCCACTACACGGCGCTCCAGTACACACCTGGCCACTACACGGCGCTCCAGTACACACCTGGCCACTACACGGCGCTCCAGTACACACCTGGCCACTACACGGCGCTCCAGTACACACCTGGCCACTACACGGCGCTCCAGTACACACCTGGCCACTATACGGTGCTCCAGTACACACCTGGCCACTATAGTTAGATCTACTTCAAACTGTCCAATAGTGTTTAGGGTTCTGAAGAGTAAGCTTAATTGACGGAAATGTATAATGTCTCATTGTTGCAGTTTAATTGTAGTTTTGTGGTCAGTAGCTTCTTTAGATGCTTGTTAATGTATCTTTTATCAACGTCTTGTGGCTGAGGAGGTTGATAGTGGGCGGGTACCCGCATTCTCCCGTACAGGACACACGTATTGGGGTATCGACAGCCTCAATTGGATCGCCTCTTAAATAACACTCTAATTTTCACTCCTAAAAATGCAGAGGTAATGCCATTTCTCTTGTTAAAGTTTCGTATTCTAGTTTCCGCAAGTGAAATATCAGTTTGATATTGATTTTGAAGGGAGAGAGAGAGAGAGAGAGAGAGAGAGAGAGAGAGAGAGAGAGAGAGAGAGAGAGAGAGAGAGAGAGAGAGAGAGAGAGAGAGAGAGAGAGAATGAGAGAGAGAGAGAGAGTGAGAGAGAGAGAGAGAGAGAGAGAGAGAGAGAGAGAGAGAGAGAGAGAGAGAGAGAGAGAGAGAGAGAGAGAGAGAGAGAGAGAGAGAGAATGAGAGAGTTAGAGGGAAAGGAATTAACTGAATCAAACATTCACTTAACCTTCACCCTGCCCTTCCCTCCCCCCACCCGTCCCACAACACACAGCTCCGTCTCTTCTCACAAGTTCCTCACACCCTTCCCACCAACCACATCCCCCTTCACTACCCTGACAACACCACTCCACCTGTCACATGAATATATCAACACCCTAACTCTACCCCTGAACCCCACATGTCCACCACACTCACACCCAGATCATCCCCTCTCTTCACACACCCTTATACCCAGTCCACAAACCCTTAATCATAGCAACAACAACAACGGTATACCCTTATTCAACCAACTTCATCCCTATCCACCCAATTCATCACACAGTACACCCAACCAATTCCCCATCCCCAATCTACCCCCTCTTTCCCAC
This sequence comes from Procambarus clarkii, assembly GCF_040958095.1. Lineage (NCBI taxonomy): Eukaryota > Metazoa > Arthropoda > Malacostraca > Decapoda > Cambaridae > Procambarus > Procambarus clarkii. The sequence continues at coordinate 23,844,331 of NC_091165.1, read as the reverse complement.
CAAACACCGGTAGAATCTACACCCTTTTCAGTTACTACCACTCCCAACCAGTCCAACAAAGACCGCTTTTCGCTCGTATGCGTTACATAAGGCCAAAAATGGTTGTACTTGAGAATGAAAGAGGCTCGCGAAAGCGACGTACTGTCCCGTTTTCTGTTTTGGGTCCTCTGGTGGCTTAGGAGAGGACACTCTAAATTGCCCGTTTTCTTGACGTTGGGAAACTTTAGGAGGACGGACTGGCCTCCCAGCGTAGAAACCAATTTCCAGATCGCACCTCCAACCCATATAAAACATTCTCATACATTCCTCACCCAAACCTCCTCATTATACCCTGGAAACACAAACCGAAACTGTCTCTATTTTCAGCTTGTTACAACTTGTAATAAAGTTGTTACATCTTGGCTTAACGTGTTTATGACGTATTAGAACGTTGTTACAACTTGTTATATTGGTTGTTATAACTGGTTAAGTGTTAAAACTTGTTCGAACGTTGTACCAACGTAGTAGTTTCGGTGTGTGTTTGGCGGGTAGTGCCTCTACACCATCTCCCTTCCTCCTCCCACTAGCAACCTCCCCGTACCGTGGACAAGGCAACGGACTCCACGGATCAAATGCCACGTGCATCAGAGTGCGTCAGAGTGCATCAGAGTGCGTCAGAGTGCATCAGAGTGCGTCAGAGCGCGTCAAAGTGCGTCAAAGTAAAATTATCACGTGGTGATCTGATAACAAACACGATCACTTGACTGAATAAAAGAACTGGAGAGATGACGCTAGACATAATAGTTTTACAGAAACTACAATGTCTGAGCGAGGTCAGAGGCTACCATATAGCGCATAAAAGGAAAAGTGAGTAATGTAGCCTTGCTAATCAGAACGGAAGCTGGCAATCCCCAGGAGACTACATAATCATTAGCAATCCCCAAGAGAGGATGTAATCACGTGCAAGCCTCAGGGCAGGAAACGAATAAGACAAACACCAATGGGCAGAGTTTTTTTCACCTATGCCCCTGTTACCTAGCAGTAAAATAGGTACCTGGGTGTTAGTCAGCTGTCACGGGCTGCTTCCTGGGGGTGGAGGCCTGGTCGAGGACCGGGCCGCGGGGACACTAAAAAGCCCCGAAATCATCTCAAGATAACCTCAAGAAGATAATCATACAGGAATACAGTTTAAATGACTTATCAACGCGGGACTGAGGGGCCAGATACACGGGGCCATTAATTATTTAGGAGCTGGAGGTCGACCGCCGTAAACCAATGTAGGTCAATTCACACTCCAGACGAGTGACTTATAAAATGATAAATATGCACTTTATGCTCATACGTAGTAAACACTCATTCATCAACGCAGTCATCATTCATACACGCATCAACATGCATAAACACATTTGCATACATTAGTATACATGCGTATACTAGTGTATGCAAATGTGTTGCTAATGGATGCAACTCACCAACTTACACATGTTCAAAAACACTCACATTAGCGAATATTATATAACACTTAGGGACTGAAAAAGCTTAACTACAGCTGTAAAATATAAAAATAGAGCGAGCGGAGAATTGGGCTGAACTAGACGGAAATATGAGGTCGCACATTCATAGTTTGGGTGAAATTAAACAATTAAGACAATTAGAGCCAGATGGCCTCCGCCCTCCTTCCTGTGAGGAAGGATTTACAGTTACACACACACTGGAACTTTGACAACACTTGCTCGTTCTAAGGACGCTTTAATTTCTCTAAGTGCACGTTGAGGAAAAATGTTGGTTATGTGTCTTCTCCCTCAGAGAGAGAGAGAGAGAGAGGGAGAGGAGGGGTGAGAGAGAGAGGGAGAGAGTGACATAAGAGAGTGAATGACTAAACGCGTTAATGCTTTGTGTATTCACTGGTTTGATATTTACCTGAATTTACCTGAGGGCCACTAACATTCTAGTGGCCTCGATGAGGACAGGAAACCGGATATTTCATGTATATGAAGCTCTGTGTTCGTGTGGATGTGTGTGTATTTACTATTTGTGCCTGCAGAATCGAGCTATTAACTCTTGGACCCCGCCTTTCTAACCAATCTATTTTTCCTCTATTACGTCTATTACATATATTTCTCTATAACACACACACACACACACACTCACACACACACACACATATCCTCAGGAAGCAGCCCGTAGCAGCTGCCTAACTCACAGATTCCTATTTACTACTAGGTAAACAGGGGCAGCAAGGTGGAAGGAACTCTGCCCATTTGTTTCTGCCTCCCCCGGGAATCAAACCCGTGCCCTTTTGACTACGACCCCGAGCGCCGTGAGGCCTCTAAACCTAACCTGTATGTGTGTGTGTGTGTGTGTGTGTGTGTGTGTGTGTGTGTGTGTGTGTGTGTGTGTGTGTGTGTGTGTAATTACCTAAGTGTAATTACCAAAGTGCAGTTACAGGATGAGAGCTACGCTCGTGGTATCCCGTCTTCCCAGCACTCTTTTGTCATATAACGCTTTGAAACTACTGACGGTCTTGGCCTCCACCACCTTCTCACCTAACTTGTTCCAACCGTCTACCACTCTTTGCGAAAGTGAATTTTCTTATATTTCTTCGGCATCTGTCTTTAGCTAGTTTAAATCTATGACCTGTGTGTGTGTGTGTGTGTGTGTGTGTGTGTGTGTGTGTGTGTGTGTGTGTGTGTGTGTGCGTGTGCGTGTGCGCGCGCGCGCGTGCGCAAACACACGTACGTGAGCAGCGATGTACTCACCAAGATTTACTTACAATTATGCTATCATTCTCTTCATCTATTTCCATCCAAATTGTTTATGTTTTCGTCTCTGTTTTCAGTGCTTGCTGAACACTACGCGCAACCCTACTCCAAGTACGCGCAGCCCTACTCCAAGTACGCGCAGCCCTACTCCAAGTACGCGCAGCCCTACTCCAAGTACGCGCAGCCCTACTCCAAGTACGCGCAGCCCTACTCCAAGTACGCGCAGCCCTACTCCAAGTACGCGCAGCCCTACTCCAAGTACGCGCAGCCCTACTCCAAGTACGCGCAGCCCTACTCCAAGTACGCCCAGCCCTACTCCAAGTACGCGCAGCCCTACTCCAAGTACGCGCAGCCCTACTCCAAGTACGCGCAGCCCTACTCCAAGTACGCGCAGCCCTACTCCAAGTACGCGCAACCCTACTCCAAGTACGCGCAGCCCTACTCCAAGTACGCGCAGCCCTACTCCAAGTACGCGCAGCCCTACTCCAAGTACGCGCAGCCCTACTCCAAGTACGCGCAGCCCTACTCCAAGTACGCGCAGCCCTACTCCAAGTACGCGCAGCCCTACTCCAAGTACGCGCAACCCTACTCCAAGTACGCGCAACCCTACTCCAAGTACGCGCAGCCCTACTCCAAGTACGCGCAGCCCTACTCCAAGTACGCGCAGCCCTACTCCAAGTACGCGCAGCCCTACTCCAAGTACGCGCAACCCTACTCCAAGTACGCGCAGCCCTACTCCAAGTACGCGCAGCCCTACTCCAAGTACGCGCAGCCCTACTCCAAGTACGCGCAGCCCTACTCCAAGTACGCGCAGCCCTACTCCAAGTACGCGCAGCCCTACTCCAAGTACGCGCAGCCCTACTCCAAGTACGCGCAGCCCTACTCCAAGTACGCGCAGCCCTACTCCAAGTACGCGCAGCCCTACTCCAAGTACGCGCAGCCCTACTCCAAGTACGCGCAGCCCTACTCCAAGTACGCGCAGCCCTACTCCAAGTACGCGCAGCCCTACTCCAAGTACGCGCAGCCCTACTGTAAGTATCCCATTACACCCCAGCAATTATTTACAGTATTTTAATTGTCACGGTAGTTAACAGAGTGGTGGAAGCGCACTCCATACACGCCCTCAAATAATAGACACCCCATAGCCCAATAGTCCAGGCAACCTATGCACACACACAGAGATCACACTAACGTGATGCATCAAATGAACAAATCCACAAGGGCCGTGACGAGGATTCGAACCTGCGTCCGGGAGTAAGGCAGTGTCTGGGATGCTCCCGGACGCAGGTTCGAATCCTCGTCACGGCCCATGTGGATTTGTTCAACCTATGCACACGTTTGTTTGAGGATGACAGGTGAGACCAAAGACCTGAAATGTTCATTTCCGCGAGTATAACTAGGCGAGTATAACTAGGCGAGTATAACTAGGCGAGTATAACTAGGCGAGTATAACTAGGCGACAGGTATATTAGACTAGTTCCACACTGTAACCCGCCCCAAGCCTCCACGGTCTCTCCCCAGGGGCTCAAATACTCTCAGCATTATATAAGACAAACCTAAACATCCTCCGCCTCGAAATTCCCTCGATTATTTACCAAGTAAAAACAAGTGCAAGCCCTCCAGGAAGGAGTTTTTAGACTTGAATCTCCTTAATTAGGACCCAAGCCCAAGTTATAACGTTAATCCCTGTGGAAAAGGATTGGAAGCTCCACCTCTTGTAGCCCTCGAGTAGAGAGTGAAAAGGGATTGAGGGAGGAAGAATAAAGTGAGGGAGGGAGGAGAGGAGTGAGGGAGGGGATGGGGATGGAAGAGGGAGAGTGTTGAGAAGGAGTACGAATTTGATGGTGGGGAAGATGGGATAGAGGGGAAAATGTGTGTGTGTGTGTGTGTGGAAGAGTAAGTGGAAAGGGTAAAGGAGAGGAAGTGGGAAGGGGGATGTTTTAGGAACAGGAATGGACCAATCAGGGCGTAGACACAGACACTGGAGAAGCACCGAGATTCCTTATATCTTGTCTTAATACCATCCAGGCTATTTGTGTGTCAAGGAGTCGTTAATCTATATTCAGTCATGTATTCAGTAATAACAGTAACAAAAGTAGTAATAATATTAGTAACTGGGAGCGGTATCATGTATTATATAGTTATTGAAGGTAAGTTATTACACCAGCCTCTTCACGCGTATTGCTTCGTCTTCCGTGATGTTGTGGTGGACCCTCTGCCACCCGCAACACCTGCCACCCGCAACACCTGCCACCGGCAACACCTGCCACCCGCAACACCTGCCACCCGCAACACCTGCCACCCGCAACACCTGCCACCGGCAACACCTGCCACCGGCAACACCTGCCACCGGCAACACCTGCCACCGGCAACACCTGCCACCGGCAACACCTGCCACCCGCAACACCTGCCACCGGCAACACCTGCCACCCGCAACACCTGCCACCCGCAACACCTGCCACCCGCAACACCTGCCACCCGCAACACCTGCCACCCGCAACACCTGCCACCCGCAACACCTGCCACCGGCAACACCTGCCACCGGCAACACCTGCCACCGGCAACACCTGCCACCCGCAACACCTGCCACCGGCAACACCTGCCACCCGCAACACCTGCCACCCGCAACACCTGCCACCCGCAACACCTGCCACCCGCAACACCTGCCACCCGCAACACCTGCCACCCGCAACACCTGCCACCCGCAACACCTGCCACCCGCAACACCTGCCACCGGCAACACCTGCCACCGGCAACACCTGCCACCCGCAACACCTGCCACCGGCAACACCTGCCACCCGCAACACCTGCCACCCGCAACACCTGCCACCCGCAACACCTGCCACCCGCAACACCTGCCACCCGCAACACCTGCCACCCGCAACACCTGCCACCCGCAACACCTGCCACCCGCAACACCTGCCACCCGCAACACCTGCCACCGGCAACACCTGCCACCGGCAACATCACGTGGCACCAGCAACACGTCCCCTCAACATCACGTGCCACCAGCAACATGTCACCTCAACGTCATGTGCACCAGTAACACTTAACTTCAACTTCACGTGGCACCAGTAACACGTCACCTCAACGTCATGTGGCACCAGTAACACGTCACGTCAACGTCATGTGGCACCAGTAACACGCGGGGTCAGTGTAGCACCAGTCTGAGAGGAGCAGCAGCACCAACAACAGCATATATCTCTACCAATTGGATGGTGAGCCTGAATGTCCAAGCTGAATCATATATAACTTGTAATGGGTATTGTAGGGATCACCTCGACCCTGTCCCTGAATTTCTCATCGCGAGGAGTGCTGAGACCACACGAGGATGTAGTGAGCCTACAGTGCATATACGACCTGGGACAGTGCCATTAGTGAGGCGTCGGGTAGTGCACGCTTACCGTGACAATCCGTGTTTTTCACTGTTGGAGAAATAGAAACAATATTGGTAAACAGGATGATAATTGAATGATACCGGTGAACATTGGTGGCAATAACGGTAGTGATGAACTGGAGTTGAACTGGAATAAGACAGTGACAAAATAGCTCCAGCATAAACTCAAGGGGAAAAGCAACCCAAGTTTCAGTTACTGTGTCGCGTGGTTATCTTGAGATGATTTCGGAGCTTTTAGTGTTCCCGCGGCCCGGTCCTCGACCAGGCCTCCACCCCCAGGAAGCAGCCCGTGACAGCTGACTAAAACCCAGGTACCTATTTTACTGCTAGGTAACAGGGGCATAGGGTGAAAGAAATTCTGCCCATTGTTTCTCGCCGGCGCCTGGGATCGAACCCAGGACCACAGGATCACAAGTCCAGCGTGCTGTCCGCTCGGCCGACCGGCGTGGAACAAGAATATTCCATAGAACAAGGAGGACCGAAGAGACGAGTGACAGCACGGAGGGAGGAAACATGGCACTTTAAACAGTTGCTTCATTCTCAGGCTTTGTTAGTGGCTAAGTTTGACCCTTTAGGTTGCGAAATTTGATCTCATCTGTGATTTCAACATTCCCTCAAGACGTGATGTTGCTCTTACTGTTGGACCGAAGTAGTGAGTAGTAAAAGAGGGAAAGACTTCCTTTGAGGTCATTTGAAAGCTCTTGAACCTTCAACAGTGGAGGTTTACATAGTATGGTGTAAACCGGGTTTACCTGTGGTAGCTTTTGTATTCCTTTAGCTGAGTGATGTAAACAAAGATAGACATTAATGTATATATTAGTGTATTATAGATTAATGTCTTGAGTGTAGGTCATAAGTATAGATCTGAACAGGACAGATGATCATTGAGTTAAGGAGGACTGAGGAGAGCTTTGGGAGCTGTATTGGGGAAACATTCAAAGGGAAATAAACAAGACCTTGAGTCCATTGTTAAGTGTCCCGGACAAATTGTGGAAGTTTTTATGTGAGGTATTCAAGAGGACGAGGTCTGTGTGGCCGCGGTCTCCTTAATGTTCACTTCCAGATCACATGCGATGGGGGTTAATATTACACACACACACACACACACACACACACACACACACACACACAGAGGGGGCCTCGTAGCCTGGTGGATAGCGCGCAGGACTCGTAATTCTGTGGCGCGGGTTCGATTCCCGCACGAAGCAGAACCAAATGGGCAAAGTTTCTTTCACCCTGAATGCCCCTGTTACCTAGCAGTAAATAGGTACCTGGGAGTTAGTCAGCTGTTACGGGCTGCTTCCTGGTGTGTGTGTGTGTGTGTGGTGTGGAAAAAAAAGTAGTTAGCAAACAGTTGATTGACAGTTGAGAGGCGGGCCGAAAGAGCAAAGCTCAACCCCTGCATATACAACTAGAAGAATACACACACACACATACACACACACACACACACACACACACACACACACACACACACACACACACACACACACACACACACGATTGAGCTACGAGGAAAGGCTAAAGGAGCTGAACCTCACATTCCTGGAAAACAGAAGAGTAAGGGGAGACATGATAACCACCTCCAAAATTCTCAGGGGAATTGACAGGGTGGACAAAGACAAACTCTTCAGCACGGGTGGGACACGAACAAGGGGACACAGGTGGAAACTTAGTACCCAGATGAGCCACAGAGACGTTAGAAAGAATTTTTTCAGTGTCAGAGTAGTTAATAAATGGAATGCATTAGGCAGTGATGTGGTGGAGGCTGAGTCCATACACAGTTTCAAATGTAGATATGATAGAGCCCAATAGGCTCAGGAACCTGTACACCAGTTGATTGACAGTTGAGAGGCGGGAACAAAGAGCCAAAGCTCAACCCCCGCAAGCACAATTAGGTGAGTACACACACACACACACACACACACACACACACACACACACACACACACACACACACACACACACACACACACACACACATACACACACATACACACACATACACACACACACATGCACGCGTGCTAGATTTGCAATAATCTTCTAATGTATCAATCGAGATGAAAACCATCAAATATAGTACCAATATTTAAGACATACATATCTTGCAGACTTGGGCAGAGACTTACAGCGACGTGATTATAACACATAAAAAAGGATTAACTATTTATCGAAAAGAAAACGTAGCTTCAACAAAGAAAAATCCGCCCCGACACACTAGACTTGAGTCTCTCTATAACTTAACACCAATGAAACAAGAATGAGAAGGTTGGACGGATTACATTTTTCTAGGTTGTCCAAGAACCTTGCCACACCATATAGAGTTGAAGGCTGCTGCAAGAGATCGGTAAATAAGCTTGTTTAACGGGCCGGACATTGGTGAGGAAGTACCTGTTAAACTGTTGCAGTGAGAGGGGAGGGGAGAAACCAGTGACCAGAGGGGTTCCTCAGGTCTCAGTACTAGGACCCGCCGTGCTGTGTGTGTGTGTGTGTGTGTGTGTGTGTGTGTGACGACACAGTAAAGTGACTCCTGCGTGTCATTGTTCTCGCGTGCTGGAAAAGTGCTTAAAGAATTAAGACAATTGAGGACCGCAGGATACTGCTGTAATTGACTTAAAACGGGATAGCCAATATCGACCCAAGCAAATATGCCTTATTGGAGTGGGGTAAGGAACGAGGAGACCACAAGGCTAGTTCACCAGGAGACGACACCCCCAAGAATCATAGATATGATTGTTTTTTCGAGTAGATATTATGTCATGTCTCCTTCTTGTAACACATATAAACACAATAACATAGGGAAATATACAAAGCTAGCAAAGTTACAAATACCTCTTGGGTGTCTGGGCAGGGAGGCAGTCAGGGTACTCACTGCTTATATGTGAGATCTTTGTTGGAGTATGAGAAAGTTCCCAAGACTTTCCACAAAGACTGGTTCTAGAACAGAGGATCGAAGTACCAGAAACAGGAGACAAAACGCGCCGTAAAAGGTTTTAAGGGGTATTGATAAAGCAGATCAGGACGAAATGTTTACCAGGTGCAAGAGATGAACAAGAGGCCATGGATGGAACCTAGACACAGATAGGCCATAAGTATAACAAAATATTTCTTCATCCTAATAGTTAATAGAATGAGTTAAGAGGCGATTGTCGTGGCTAATATCAGTCATGAGTTTAAATGTTGATAGAAATCTAGTCCGCATTAAATAACAGATGAAAAGACGAAAGCAAAGAGCAGACGCTTAGCCATGCAGGTACAAATAAGCGAGTACGTCACTATACGTGACATCTGAGGCTTCAAGAGTGACCAACTTTCCTATGAAAATTTAACTTTCCAGCATATTATACAACGAGAGAGAGAGAGAGAGCGAGAGAGACAGAGAGAGCCAGAGAGAGCCAGAGAGAAAGAGAGAGAGAGAGCGAGAGAGACAGAGAGATGACTAATACTCAGAGCAGCCTCTGTGATGTGTTAAATATTTCTAAAGCTAGGTGGAAAACTCCGCAATAAGAAATGCGTAGAAAAACCTCATCAAGTTCTATTAATATTATAATAAAATTCTTCTGCAGCCTCGGTCTCCTAGTTGTATGAAGGTGAATAATTTATAAAGTTCAACGTACGGTTCTCAGATTATATTTTCTACATAGTTTTAGGAGATGAGGCGCTTATTATTATTATTATTATTATTATTATTATTATTATTATTATTATTATTATTATTATTATTATTATAGTGTTTTTTATGTAGTTGAATATTTTAATGGTTTGTCCTCGAAGTATTCCCGGTATGCGCTGCCTTGGGGAAAATGGCTTCGCTCAGACATGCAACATAATACATTAATGTTTGATCATGTATAAAGCTGACTCTAAATTGAGCAGTGTAGACCCCTTGTGAGCGTTTTTGTAACCAATAATGAGTTCTGTAATTTAGGTTGTGATGGGCTGTGGGCGGTGCCTTTACGAGTAAGCTATGAGCTGTGAGCTATCTCTACAATAAGTAAGCTAACTACCCAAAGCTTTCTGTGCAAAGATTTTTTATCTTATGCAACACGTAAAGATTGTGAACATTTAGCTGTCTGAAACAACGCTGGTTTCTTTACCAAAAGCATGAAAGTGTCTAGTGATATAAACTCACCAGATGCCAATATACAGGAGGCAGGGCCCAAGAGCCAGGGGGCCAGATTCACGAAGCAGTTACGCAAGTACTTACGAACTTGTATATCTTTCCTCAATCTTTGACGGCTCTAGTTACATTTATTAAACAGTTTTCAAGCATGAAAACTTCCCATTCAACTGTTGCTATTGTTATAAACAGCCTCCTGGTGATTCGGAGCTCATTAACTGTTTAATAATTGGAAACAAACCCGCCAAAGATTGAGAAAAGATGTACAGGTTCGTAAGTGCTTGCGTAAGTTCTTTCGTGAATCTGGCCCCCAGATCTTGCTCCCCGCTAACTATATGAGTAATAATGTTAAGTGAGACACATTATCTAATATCACATAATGTGAGGGGATTGAAATCCCAGGCAATAAAGTTTATTGTCAGAGACAATTTTCTGCAACTTTATGATTGCCTATTACTTAAAGAGTTGTATAATATACAGAATATAATCCCGTCCCTGTAAGTATGATTATAGGAGCTACTAAGATTAATAATGTTTCCATTATGTTACACTGGGGTTTTTGGTTTAGGGTAGTATCTGTAATCATATAATGATTACAGATACTACAGATTTAGTATCTGTAATCATATAATGATTACAGATACTACAGATTTAGTTTCTGTAATCATATAATGATTACAGATACTACAGATTTAGTATCTGTAATCATATAATGATTACAGATACTACAGATTTAGTTTCTGTAATCATATAATGATTACAGATACTACAGATTTAGTTTCTGTAATCATATAATGATTACAGATACTAAATCGACATTATTACTGACAATAGGTGCAGCTTATTCATGATAATGTTAAATATTATTGATAACTAAAGATAGTTTCAAGTAATCGGATGTAGTGGGCATACTATCTAAGATATTCATCGTGAATAGTGATTACATATATTGATTGTAGTTTAGTATAGCTTATAATTATAGATGATGAACTATATGGTCAGGCTATGAGCAATGATTATAGATTATCATTGATAATCGTTTTATATAATTAACTATAATTCATTACTAATGATTACACTCGTGAATGAAGACGTTTGTGATTATACATAATGCAGGCGATGAGTCACAATAACGTGGCTGAAATATGTTGACCAGACCACACACTAGAAAGTGAAGGGACGACGACGTTTCGGTCAGTCCTGGACCATTCTCAAGTCCATGAGTTGAGAATGTCGAGAAATCGACTTGAGAATGGTCCAGGACGGACCGAAACGTCGTCGTCCCTTCACCTTCTAGTGTGTGCTCTGGTCACCATTATACATAATAATCATAGGTGGGAGTATAGCCTACATAGATTATAGATTATATTTATAGATTATATCATAGATTATATTTAGATTATTGACAATTTTTGTACATGATGGCAGGACATATTATCAATGTGGGAGAACACTGAGCAGTATGTCAGTGTCTCCAAGACAAGACAAGTTTCTCAATGGTAAACAAAGACGCTCTTTGACGGATCGTGTGACGTTCTGTCAAGATACATGTTACATTTATGTGTTATTTATGCAAGCAGCGTTGTGTTCCCAGGACCAGATTTTGGCGTGTTGTGTTTCCCACTGGTTGACTGTCAAGTGCTCAGGAAGCAGTTCGTTGCAACAGTTGTTTGTCATCAAAGTGTTAAGATTAGGGTCATTAGTTAGAAGTGTATAGTGGGTGTAGTACAGGTTCTAAATTAAGCCATTGACATATGTGGAGAGCTAGTGTCACAATTTATATGTTTTGTCAATTTTGTAACTAGCTCATCAAGATTGTAACTTGCTTAGCTAAATGAATTGTGGGGTTCAGTCCCTGAGCCTATTATGTGCCTCTGTAACCCTTTCCACTACCGCCCACGGGATGGGTATGGGGTGCATAATAAATGAACTAAACTAACTAAAATAGTGGGTGTAAACTGCGTGTCTCCGGTGGTAATGTTTTCTTGCCGAGTGGTTGCTTGTCTAATTGATTGTGACACTCTTTATTAACGTAATGCAAAGGATTCTCAAGTTGTTGAAAGTAGTGGTTAAGTTGTTAATGAACTTATTAGCATTAACGACTCTTTCCGTCAGATCTATCTATCTCTTAGTAACATTGGCTGATCTCAGTGACTCGCGTGATAGCTTTCATCTAATCTGTCACCTGCGTCTCATGTAAAGGGTGAGTAGCACGATCAACGTGTTTCACAACCCATAAGTACATCTTTTTCTTGAGTAGGCCACCCACAGTGAAGCCGTAACTCTACTGTGGATCTGGCAAAGTGATGTCTAGGCTGCTACCGTCTGCAAGAGGTGGTAGGGTGGAATTATATGACTTACATACAATTCCATAAGAATTGTATGTAAGTCTTACATACAATTCATATGTATGTAAGACTTCTATTGGTAGTTGAAGCGGTTGGAAAAGCGAGGATTTTCACACACTGAGAATGATGGAAAGCTGATACTAGGAATGAGAAGAAAGATTCGCAGATTGCTTCATGAGGACCTGGGCCAGCCATGCGGGTGGACATGATAATGGCTACTTGAATTAAACACAGTCAAATGTAATATTCTGAAAATATGCGTGTGCGGGAGAGATCTCAGGAGAAGTACAGATTGGGAGGAGACAATTGCTTGAATCAGAAAAATAAAAGTATATGAAAGTTGGTTCAAAACACAGTCTGAGAGTGGAGACACACGTTAACAAAATATGACGTTTCAAAGATAAAGCGCTAAAATATGTGATTGGAATTGAATAAATGCATTAAACAACCGATGATCTATTAAGGCAGTGCTTAGGAGCTGAAGCTCGACACTTCAAATACATTTAGGTAAGTACGTACGCAAATTACACGCGCACGGTACACAGCCAGGGTACACAGCCAGGGTACACAGCCAGGGTACACAGCCAGGGTACACAGCCAGGGTACATACGCAGGGTATACAGCCAGGGTACACAGCCAGGGTACACAGCCAGGGTACACAGCCAGGGTACACAGCCAGGGTACACAGCCAGGGTATACAGCCAGGGTACACAGCCAGGGTACACAGCCAGGGTACACAGCCAGGGTACACAGCCAGGGTATACAGCCAGGGTACACAGCCAGGGTACACAGCCAGGGTACACAGCCAGGGTACACAGCCAGGGTACATACGCAGGGTATACAGCCAGGGTACACAGCCAGGGTACACAGCCAGGGTACATAGGCAGGGTATACAGCCAGGGTACACAGCCAGGGTACACAGCCAGGGTACACAGCCAGGGTACGCAGCCAGGGTACACAGCCAGGGTACGCAGCCAGGGTACACAGCCAGGGTACACAGCCAGGGTACACAGCCAGGGTACGTAGCCAGGGTACACAGCCAGGGTACGCAGCCAGGGTACACAGCCAGGGTACACAGGCAGGGTACACAGCCAGGGTACACAGCCAGGGTACACAACCAGGGTACACAACCAGGGTACACAGCCAGGGAACACAACCAGGTTACACAGCCAGGGTACACAGCCACGGTACACAAGCAGGGTACACAGCCAGGGTACACAACCAGAATACACAACCAGGGTACACAGCCACGGTACACAAGCAGGGTACACAGCCAGGGTACACAACCAGAATACACAACCAGGGTACACAGCCAGGGTACACAGCCAGGGTACACAAGCAGGGTACACAGCCAGGGTACACAGCCAGGGTACACAAGCAGGGTACACAGCCAGGGTACACAACCAGGGTACACAGCCAGGGTACACAACCAGAATACACAACCAGGGTACACAGCCACGGTACACAAGCAGGGTACACAACCAGGGTACACAGCCACGGTACACAACCAGGGTACACAGCCACGGTACACTAGCAGGGTACACAGGCAAGGTACACACACCTCCTCCAACATAGCTTGGGTGACAGGAGCGAGTTCCCTATTAGCTCAAAATCAAAGTCGTTTTCCTTTTTGGCAGGTGCTCATCCTGTCTGCTGCTTTCTCGAGTTTTACTCGCATCAAAGCCCCTCTGAAATTGCCTCCACAGTGTTGCCAACCCCCCCAATAACATACGCGGATTTTTAGCAGTGTTGCCAGCTCCCACTGCATCCTAAGTCTTAGTAGCGGTTTTAACCGATTTTATAGCACATTTTTATTTTATTTTCGGACCCTCAAGACGATAGAACCCTCGTTAACATTGTCAAATATGCCTGACATAGAACCCTGGGAGCGACGTGTAACAACCCTCCCATTGGGGTTTTAAATTTGTTGCCACATCAATTTTGTTGCCACATCAATTTTGTTGCCACATCAAATCTAATCTCATCTAGTAACAGTATTCAGTGTTAACTCTAACATAATCATTGAGAGAACAGACTTGTGTCATCTGGGCAAGGAAACGAGAATTGGTCCAGGACGGACCGAAACGTCCTCACAGAAGGGTCCGAGACCGACCGAAACGTCCTCACGTAAGGGTCCAGGACCGACCGAAACGTCCTCACATAAGGGTCCAGGACCGACCGAAACGTCCTCACATAAGGGTCCAGGACCGACCGAAACGTCCTCACATAAGGGTCCAGGACCGACCGAAACGTCCTCACATAAGAGTCCAGGACCGACCGAAACGTCCTCACATAAGGGTTCAGGACCGACCGAAACGTCCTCACATAAGGGTTCAGGACCGACCGAAACGTCGTCACATAAGGGTCCGAGACCGACTTAAACGTCCTCACAAAAGGGTCCAGGACCGACCGAAACGTCCTCACATAAGGGTCCAGGACGGACCGAAACGTACTCACATAAGGGTCCGAGACCGATCGAAACGTCCTCACATAAGGGTCCGAGACCGACTTAAACGTCCTCACAAAAGGGTCCATGACCGACCGAAACGTCCTCACATAAGGGTCCAGGACGGACCGAAACGTACTCACATAAGGGTCCAGGACCGACCGAAACGTCCTCACATAAGGGTCCGGGACCGACCGAAAAGTCCTCATGTAAGGGTCCAGGACCGACCGAAACGTCCTCACATAAGGGTCCAGGACCGACCGAAACGTCCTCACATAAGGGTCCAGGACCGACCGAAACGTTCTCACATAAGGGTCCAGGACCGACCGAAACGTCCTCACATAAGGGTCAGAGACCGACCGAAACTTCCTCACATAAGGGTCCAGGACCGACCGAAACGTCCTCACATAAGGGTCAGAGACCGACCGAAACGTCCTCACTTTCATTTTACACTTGTGGGTTGCGGTTAGTTGTGTTAAGCCCCGTTATTGTGACCTGTACAATATTCATATGGAAAAGGTCAGAATTTTTACGATTGGATAAATGTGAGTTTCCCAATATAAGAAATGGTTTTAATGCCAAAGAAAAGTAAATCAAAATCAGATAAAAATTAACGAAAAATTCTGTATATATAATTATGGCAACTGGCCTATTTTAGTTTAGATATAGTGTCCAAAAGGAAGAGGAGAAACTGCTAACAATATTTATAATTTGCCTATTTTGTATAAATAAAGGTGAAAGTGTAGATTTCGGACTTCCTTACTGCATAAACCAAATATAGCAATAAAGATAATTATTTAAGAAGAACTCCTCAATGAATACAAAATTGACACTTTCAGTATTATCTTTTTTCAACTTTAATAAATACACGAAAGCTCGTGCAACCATTAACGTCCATGAACTTAACACTCATGTATTCCAAACAACATTCCTACATACAAAATCATATTTTTTGGGCTAGATATGAACACATGTAATTCTTTTATTTTTTAATCCTTTGGATACGAGGAAAAGTCGAATTTATCTGTGCTTTATAAAGCCCCTGAAGCATCCTGTGAAATAGGGATAAAAATTCAAGCCAGAGAAACAATCAGACACATCAGTCTGACATTTTCACGCCTCGTCTCTCCACTCTCAGCGCCATGCTATGAAAAATACACCCGTGTATTTTATAGTTACTGTTGTTGTATTGTATCGTTTTATTTTTTGATTACTAAAGCCATTCATGCGGGCGTAGGAGCGGTCGCCCGTGACAGACAAAGCTGGATCACCGAAAAATGGGGGAAAAAAATAATAATGGAAAAATGAATAAGAGAGGTGAGGCTTCCGGGTGTCCAAACATTGGGTTGTTGTCTGTGGCGTGACGAGTTGAGATTGTGTGTTGTTACTGGCGTCTGCAGGTCAAGGGTTGTTGTAGCTCAGCACCTGCTGCCTGTTAGTAGAGCGTGGTTGTGTGGTTACCTAGCAGCACTTGTCTAACAGAGCTGGGTTCCGTTTGGGGTTGGGTTTTAAGCCTATTAACCATATCTAAAAATAACATTTTGACCAGCGAAAAGTCTATTTAAAATAGAATATCTGTCTGTCCATCCAAAGTAGGCAAGAAGCTTGGAACTAACGTCACCCAACTTTCCAAGAGGACACATGGGGGGCATGGGAGTGTTTTAGACCATTCGAGGGTCGGCCCCAGGGCTTTCCTTAAAGAAATATTAGCATCTGTAGCGACCCCCTTTGCATTTTTCATGAAATCTGAAATAAGGGATTAGTTTTCCGTTGAGTTACTATGTTTTTTTTTCTTTTTAGTTCTTCATAATAATTATATTTTCTGATAGAAGCGAGAGAGGGACGGGACAAAGACGGAGGATTTTGGGAGAGAGGGAAGGCGATGGAGGAGAAAGGTGGACAGGGTGGGAGAGGAAGAGAGGGATGTTGGGTGAGAAGGAGAAAGTATGAGAGGTGAGGGGAGAAAGGGAAGGATAGGCGGATAAAGCTGGAGCGGGAGGAGGAATGAGAAGGAGAGATGGCGCAGAAAGGTGGAAAAGTGAGGAATGAGCGGAGGGAGGAGATGGAGAGGTGAGAGAGGAGGGAGATTGTGGGAGAGTGGAAGGAGACCCAGGTACAGCAGGGTACACCATCTAGATATAGTATACTCCTGAACACAGTCCATGACTAAAGTAAACTCTCAAATGATTGACCGTGAAGCGGAGCGCACCTTTTGGTGTACATATCTTTGTGTGCAATAATTTTCAAACCCGAGCTTTATCTCCTGGGTCCCACCTTACAAGTGTCGGTCGTCTAGTGCATTGACTCAACTCTTTCGCTCCTCTTCATATTTGCCTCTAAATCTGAGGATAGATATAGCTAATATTATTTCCTGTGCTAATTCATTGTGGTAACTGCCCGTATGTTAATGATCCTGTTCTTGATATCAATGTATTAATAACCTGAGTTATTCACAGGTTATTCTCAGCTTCTTGGTATATCTTCTCATTCTCTTGATATTCAGCTTAAATATTAAATCTTTTTCTGTCGATTCCTCAAGGTATTTTGTAAATCTAGGGCATGTTCTCTCAGTTTTCTTTCTCATTGGGACATTAGATTCAGTTCCATCAAAGTAAAAAGTCCAATCGTTTTAGTATAGCTTGCCTTCTACCGAACATCTGCACGTTTTCGATTTCTTTAAAAATTTTGATGTAGGGAAATGGTATCTATAGTATTCCATGGGCGAACTATGTGTTGATACGACCCACATGTAACATAGTGCTTTCAGGCCACTGTATTGAACTTTACAATCACGTCCTAAAACAAATGACTAAGTTATACAACTTCAAGACAACCAGTAAGGTAATGTCTTAACTACCAACCAGTAACGTACTTGTCGAGTGAACGGAGAAGAACGTTATGTGTTTAGAATAATTCTAAATTCAAATTGTCACAAATGGAATTAATTCTTGCCAATTGTGCAGGTGTCAATAAACTTGCCTATCATTCCTGCACCAGGAGACACGCCTCCCTTCGTCACCTCCAGAGCTCACTGGGCTCCCATCACCTGCCTGCGCCCCTCTAAGTCTACCATAATTACCTTGAAGTTAAATGGAGAGAGATACACGACTGGCATTTCCCAGTCAAAACTCGTCTGTCTAAAGTTACAGATGCGGTCACTGAAGGTCAGGACACTTACACTAAACTTATCAAAATAGGACATGGTTCCTAGTAATCAACTTAAACCATGTTCAGGGTTGTTGAACGTTATAGGGAACAAGAATAAATTAAGGAACTTAGCATCAGGTGAAGGTGTTACTGAACATTTCAATCACCCTAAATAAGCCAGACTGATGATTATGGGCGCAAGCCAAGACGCTGTAAATGACAAGAGTATGACAGACTCCGTCATCTCTACGCCCATTCCAGCTGCTCAGAGAACGAGTCAACAACGACCTTCACCCTTGACCTCTTTTGTTTTTACAGCAAGAGCTCGACAACATGTGTGACCGTTTATGCCCACATACCATGGACGATGGCTGCACTTGACTCATTCTCCACCACTCCTTCCATTATTGTATGCATCATAAGCATATTATGCTCTTGAAAACCTGAAAAATAACATCTATAATTTTTAAATGTAGAAGTAATCTTTACACAATAACACACAAGTTTACAAGGTGATTTAGTAATAATTACAAAGTTATATTTACTAACCACTTACCCCGTTCATGACAGTATATTATGCTGGAGAAGCATCAAGCCATCACATGCTCCTCGTTGCAGTATTCCAATATTTCAGATAAATTAATCCACATTCAACAGCTTTTTCCTGGGCTTTGTCCTGTGTGTCCACCAGGCACATAGTTCTAGTACTTATATACAGAAAAGCGAGGGAGAGGTGTGGTCAGTGATGTGACGCTGAGGGACTTGAAGGACTGTATCTTACGTGTTCAGTATATGAAGTATTAATTTAGCAAGAAGGGGAGCAGTGTTGACATTTCCTCTGCTCTGTCAGACACCCTTTTAGAGTTTGATATCTGCAGATTCTATACATAATCCCATAATGTTGTTTTCCTCTTCTTCGATGAGTTCAGTAACCCTGAAGTTCATTGAGGGTCACACCAACATAATACTAGGATTAAGTCCTTTTGAACAGCAAGGTGGGCTGAAGACTTCAACATTAACAGCTTCTCAATAAAGAAATTACATTGTCAGATCTCAGACGCAATATAAGGAACTGAACAAACAACAAAGCGAATATCTTGACAGGGTACCATACTTTTCTGTGACACAAACGATATGCCGTGACTTACCGTACTCCTCTGACCATTGGTTCTATGGATCAGTGTATTGTTGAAGTCGTCCAATGCAAGAACAGTATTCGACTATAAAGTAGACCTGGATCACTTATTAGATGCATGATGGTTACATATTAGCCGCCGTTGACATTGCAGCTACATATGGTGGGGAAAGTTACATATAGCTCATCAGATTTACATTTAAATGTTCTGAAACCATAACACTAATCAATATTGATATATATAAGCATCAGTGTGGTAGAAAAAATGTCGATAAGTATAAATGTCAGCGGTGCCGAAAAAGCAAAGTTCACGTAGTAGTTGACATTTGCCTGTGTAACAAAGCGTTAACACAGAGCTGTCTTATGTAGCAACTTTAACGACGCTGTAAGTGTCTAAATAATTCCCCCATCATTTGTGCCAGACAAAATAGAAAGGAATTTACAGAGTCACACTTTAAGCTAAAACTGAACCATCCACTGGCGGGAGATTGACTTGGAGTAAAGGTTGGGAACGCCTCCTCTCTCTCTCTCTCCCGCTTGTCCTGCAGAGACAAAAGGTCATGTTATAGATTTTAGGTGTGAGGTTCCCCTGTAGTTCAACGCTGAGGTGTAATAGAAAACGGAAGGTCTGATGACCCTGGGCTGCTGCAACCTGTTCTCTTAATTTGCTACTGATAAAAATGCAACTGTTTCTGCCTAACATTAAGCGTTCGAACCCAAGTATCGCACCTAACCTATCGAGGTCTATTCTGTTACAAACGTAACGCTGTGATAGGACGGGTCCCTCACGAAGTAATATTTAGCGTTTATGGTCTTCGGGTTTCCAGCAGTGGTTACAAGGAAACGCTATACACAGCTGGAAATATAGGTCTATATATGACACGAAAAATAAGTGAACATAACGATTGCATTAAACTACAAATTGTTCGAAAGGCTTAGCTAGGGTGATGACGGTCCACCCGGCAAGCACATTTAGGCCAGTACGCCAAGGTGAGTATATCTGTGCGAGTGTGTACATATAAACACACTCCAAGCTACGCCAGGAGAGTAACACTCCAAGGTAAAAAATATGTTATGAGAACACTCCCGCAAACCCGACTGGATTAATACACACACACACACACACACACACACACACACACACACACACACACACACACACACACACACACACACACACACACACACACACACTGGACATGACAACATTCTGAATTATGTAATACTAAAGTGCTCCCAAGCCGAAGATAAATTCATTCCAAACCGGAGAGGCAGCAGCGATGCTCTGAAACCTATAGTTTAGCAGTACCTGAAAGTTAATATGTACACCAGGGCGAGAGACCAGGACGAGAGACCAGGGGGAGAGACCAGGACGAGAGACCAGGACGAGAGACCAGGACGAGAGACCAGGGCGAGAGACCAGGGCGAGAGACCAAATTGAACACCCATGCAAATCAAAGGAACGCCTGAAAAGATTATTTCAAGTATGCGGTTAGTGAAGATGTGTCAAGAGCTGGTAAGAAATAGGAAAGACAGACCTCACATACACACACACACACACACACACACACACACACACACACACACACACACACACACACACTGGGGTCCCAAACAGTAATGATCCAATTGAATTGGAGGTAAAAACCGTCAAACAGTCAGATAAGTACGCAATAGAACCCATGGGGTTTGTGAACGAGTAGTCTCCTTACGACTAAGAGGCCAGGTTCAGGAGCTAAAGCCTGATCCCCCCCCTCTCTTCACTAGTCAATCTTCTACCTCTCCGTCAGCCACATTGTCGCGCAAGGAAATATTCTCAGATCAACAAAATTAGAATATTTTTAATACCGAGGCATCGTAAATATCAGAAAACAGTAATGTATTCATGGCCCGTCCGCTTGAGTATTAAAGTGATCCATATTTTCTCCCAGCCTTTGTTGATTTATGTTTGTTTTGAACTGTTAGATTAACTTTAATTATAGATATATTGATTGGTGTAGTTTAAGTCTCAGCGCATCTAGGAATATGTGGAGGAGCTGGGTAAGTGGGGGATGAGGAGGATGGGAAATGTGTTTTTTTTGGGGGGTGATGCTTGGGTTATGTGTTGATGTGTTGATGGATCTTTTATGTCTGTGTGTACTCCCCCAAGCTGTTGTGTCCCGTCTCTCTCGATCTTCACTCGACTGATGTACAGGCTTCCGAGCCTTTTGGGCTGTGTCATATCTTTATTTGAAGCTGTTTATGGTGTCTGCCTACGTCACTTTATTTTTCCCTGACACTATTTATTAATTATGATGTCAGTTCGGTTCATATGAGTGTTTTGTTTCCATCAGTGGCTCCTTTGCTCGTACACCAACCAGGCGACCTAGTCTGTGCATCTTGTATGTGGTGATCATGTCACTCCTGTTTCATCTCTGGTGCAGCAACGTGAGGATCAGTTTAGTTTTTTTTCGTAATACATTAGTCTGAAGGCTTGTCCAACTTGAATTTTTGGATGGAATCTAGAGATACAAATGGTTAAAATCTACACACGCACGCACGCACGCACGCACGCACGCACGCACGCACGCACGCACGCACGCACGCACGCACGCACACACACACACACACACACACACACACACACACACACACACACACACACACACACACACACACGCTCACAACAAATTCATACTCAGCGTTTTCTCATAGGGGTTTGCCATGGATCATCCGGCGTAGAGTTTTCCGCTGATCTCAGCCCAACTTATGATGCAGGGTCAGGCTCCGGGGACCCCAGCAGCTGAGGCTCCGTCGTTGCCCCGACCCTAACCCGCTAAGACAGCCCGCACGGCCAGACGGGGGCCACTTATTTATATATGCACAGCCTTCTCTTCAAGCCTTTACAACTCTCTATCACAATAAATTTAGACTGAAAACACGATCCAGATCTCATCCAGCTCTTCAGAGAAGGGGGGGGGGGTCGTGCCCAAGATACAGTAAGCATTTCCACTCTGGATCACGACACTGAGGCGCTGGAACAGGAAACTGGCCGTTCTTGAGCCTTCAGTTTGCCTAATGAATTCCTCACCCACCTCCATTAGGAACTTAAGTGGACATTGAACCCAGGCTGTCAGGGTTTCAGAGCCTATTGGCACGAACCTGTAACAATGTTCTAGGTTCCTGTACTTACTAGTTTTCTGGGTTTTCCTGAAGGTGGCAGCCCCGCCTCCCTTAACTGTGCTGTAAGGTAGATAGGTATCAACCAATGTAGACGCACACGTTTAGTCCCACACAACCTGTTTACCTTCCCTCCATGGCTGCAGGGTGACTCCATCTGGGCGTTTTTGGCTGTTGTCAGGAATGCACAACTGAGGTTCCCTTTGTGCTGGACACCCAGCTGAAGCCAAACTTCTCTTGATGATGTCATTGACTGCTTCATGTCTGGCAATCTTTCCCTGTGACTTACGACAGATGAGACCATGGCTGCCGTATTGGTCTGCCCGTGCATGGCCGCAAATACACCGGTGTTCGGTGGAGATAGGGGCGGCAAGGTGCAGGGCAACACCAATACTTAGGGTCCGATGGTCCAGGCGGGTGCCCAAGGCAGAAATAGGGACAGCCAATAGGAAGTCCCCGGCATGGGGAGCTTGCACAGCTAGAAGACGCCCTTTGTCCTTTCCAGAAGCTGTCTCTAGCAATGCTGTGGCAATATATATATATATATATATATATATATATATATATATATATATATATATATATATATATATATATATATATATATATATATATATATATATATGCAACAATGATCACAAAAACACTGATCCAAGTATGCAGAATAACCACATGTGAAAAATAGAAAATGCTTAACGCGTTTTCGGCTAATTCGCCTTCATCAGAGCAAGGTAGAATCCTACCTTGCAAGGTAGGATTCTACCTTGCTCTGATGAAGGCGAATTAGCCGAAAACGCGTTAAGCATTTTCTATTTTTCACATGTGGTTATTCTGCATTTATATATATATATATATATATATATATATATATATATATATATATATATATATATATATATATATATATATATATATAATATATATATATATATAATATAATATAATATAATATATATATATGTATATATATAAATATATATATATATATATATATATATATATATATATATATATATATATATATATATATATATATATATATATATATATGCATACGTTCAAATTGAAATATTTAACGGAGAATATAAAAAGAAGATTCGTGCATTTTACGTGTGTAAAAATTGAGAACAAAATATTCGAGGAAATCGTTAATACAGTGACGGCGCCGTAATTCAAGACTCGGAGCTTCACTGCTTATTAATAAACATCAGAGTCCTCCTTGAATCCACAATCAAAAAGGTATTATGCAAATGCTATACGGGCGATTGGTTTCGAATCAGTCGTGAAGGGGATCTGTACGGGACTGAATATTCAGTTGCGGACGTGATACTGTTTTGATGAGGCAGGCGGGGCAGACCCACGCTTGCTTAACATGTGTCTCTCAATCTTTGTCTTTCCTTCTCTCTCTCTCTCTCTCTCTCTCCCTCTCTCTCTCTCTCTCTCTCTCTCTCTCTCTCTCTCTCTCTCTCTCTCTCTCTCTCTCTCTCTCTCTCTCTCTCTCTCTCTCTCTCTCTCTCTCTCGCCGTATATGTCATTTATTGATTATCTGTATCACTATATCCCAGTTGATGGCTTCATTTGTGTCGGGATGTCAATTTTCTGTTTGTGTTTCTTTCTGTCTTTTCGCATTTCAGTCTCATGGGGAATATATTTTGCATCTCTGCTCATCCCCCCTCCCCTCTCCCTGTGTCTCCCTTTGTATGTCTTAGTTGACGCCGCATTCCTATTTTCTTGGCGTTCTTTTGTTTGTCTGTGCAACAACCTGTCTCTGTGTCTTCCTCCTCCTCTTACGTGCCCGTCTCCGACCGTTTATGTACTTAACTTTAACGTTTATTTGTTAAGTCTTCCCGCCTCACAAAAGAGTTATCACGTCCCGTTCGCCTCGTGTCGTGCCTTTGTCTCGCAGGGTGCACAAGACCCTGATAATTTTGCCTTCAACCATTGTCCAGAAAATGAATGAGCTGGCTCCTTGTAGCAGCAGCGGGTTCAGACTAATTTCCTCCCTCAGAGCTTGATTAGCATGTCCTCACGGCCCGCTGGTTCCCCCACTCCAGTGCTGTCTTGTGACCCAGTGAGGACTTCCTCAACACCTCCTTACCAGTCTGATCAACCACCTCCTAGGAGGGGGTGTTTAATTGTTATTGCTTTTAGGGTCGCCTAAGGCACGGATTTCTATGTTTTAATTCATTAAGGAAGGGGAAATATGTTGTAAGTTTATGATGCCGACCGGGAGATGTTTCTCTCAGGGTGTTGGACATTACCGCCCGCTTTATGCTGTTTAACGTGGGTAAAGGGTACATAAAGTACGCCTGACTTTACCTGGTTGCAATAAGACCCTCAGGTGGATGATACTCTCAGCTGTTTGGTTCAGTCGACGCGAGGCCTGGATCCACTTCTGGGAAGGGCAAAAATGCATATACACACCATTTAATGTCGCTTGGAGACTAACTGGCTCCTCTTAAACACCTGCGCTCAGCCAGCTCTCTCTCTCTCTCTCTCTCTCTCTCTCTCTCTCTCTCTCTCTCTCTCTCTCTCTCTCTCTCTCTCTCTCTCTCTCTCTCTCTCTCTCTCTCTCTCTCTCTCTCTCTCCCTCTCTCTCTCTCTCTCTCCCTCCCTCTCTCTCTCTCTCTCCTTGGGTTTCTCTGGTGCACTTTTACATTGAATACTTCACAGACGCTCTGATTTTGGCTTCTCTTATTCCCTCATCTTGCCTTGACTTACCATGATTTTCTTATAAATATCTGTTCTTAGATTATTCGCTCCAGTTCTCACTTTAGTTTTCTCTGTCTCACAGACTCTCCTCTTCACTTCATTGTCACCACCTCACGCTCTTCTACTCACACTCACACCCACTCTCTCCCGCTCTTCTTTCCCAGGCCTTCCCATGTCCTCCTTCTCCTTACCGAGAGATTTATCTTACTGCCCGGGTCTTCTCGCCCAGCATCCAATAATTTCCCCAAATAGTCATTCCAATATTGTCCCAATTCACTCCAATTTCTCTTTTCCAACACTCAGTTTTTATCTCATTTCAAGGTAGTCTTATGGGGTATCTCTGCTATCTTCATTGGCTCTTACCTTCATTTTATGTTTTGCCAAATCTGTTCTGTCATTCTCATGCCAGCTCGCAGGGTAATACTGCTTGTCCAGTCTTATCCGTCCATCGCTAGATGAGGCCTCCACCGAGGCTGTGAAAGTGTTTGATACTTTTATTTTTATTGACACATTTAGGTACATAGGTACATCTGCGTTTGTGCAGCTAACGTAGACAATATAAAGGAGAGTATAGTGTGTGTCAAAAACTAGCTACCCTGACCGGTTTCTGGTTAAACCTCTACGGAATTCAGTCTGATTGACCAATAGCAGGTTCTCATTAGCACGAATAACTGCGAAATGAGTTGTTATGTGAGACTTTGAGTGTGTATTCACCTAGTTGTATTCACCTGATGTGTGTGTGTGTGTGTGTGTGTGTGTGTGTGTGTGTGTGTGTGTGCGTGTGTGTGTGTGTGTGTGTGTGTGTGTGTGTGTGTGTGTGTGTGTGTGTGTGTGTGTGTGTGTGTGTGTGTGTGTGTGTGTGTGTGTGTGTGTGTGTGTGTGTGTGTGTGTGTGTGTGTGTGCGTGTGCGTGTGTTTCCACCCTGACTGATACTTATATGCTCTTCGATTTTGGTGAAGAGAGTCAATCTCTTAAGCTGAAAATTTATCATTTAAACATTTTACTTAAGAAAGTATTATTAGAAAAATATCGCTTAAAATTAATCTGCATAAAAGAGTTTATTCGGAGCAAATGTTATAAACTCCATTTATTAAAGTTTTGCAATTATTGATCTATAATTTAGGATAGAGCAATAAATAATGGACACATAGTCCGATAACTGCCAGTTTAGTGTTGGGCTTAAGACGTATCACCCTCTGGAAGATTACAGCACTCACCACACTAACTCACTTCACAACCCGCAAGAAGTCTTTTGTCTTCAACATTGTCCAGGACTAAGGAAATCTCTCAGTGTAGGAACACCGAGAAGTGGACTACACCTCTCCGTGTGTGTGTGTGTGTGTACCAATTACAATGACTCCTGGATTTTGATCAACATAGCTAGTGAATTAACCTCTAGTATTTGTTATTAACGAATTAAGATTTTATTTTTTGGGAGTAATATTAAATTTCGTAATTAATTTTCAAGCTTTAATGTTTTGAATTTAAGTAATAACAATAAACGGCATTAAGTAACAACTTCTTGAGCAAGAAGCAGCACAACAGATCTTCCACTACAGTTGACCGGAAAATGGAACTAGATAGTAGAGAGGATACATACGTCATAGCCTGAAGCATTTTACAGTGACTGGCATAAAGATCTGGGATGTATGCTTAAGAGCCTTGAAGTTGATGGGGAACTTTTGCATCATTGAAAACTACCTGAATAACTGATCCTTGCAGGATGTCGTCAACACTAAGGCGAGTTCACCCCGAGGTAGTGTCGAACATTCTACTTCGATGATATTCTGAAGTTGATACCAAGGGCAAGCGCTTATGCAGATAAGCGTACATTAACATTTTCTTGAGATTTAAACAAATAGCGTCATGAAACCCTTACAACTCTCTTGGGGACGACGGCAGCAAGTTACTGTTGTCCCAGAAAAAAACACCCGATGGCTACCTCACCGAGACACCAAATATACCTTACTGTTACGAGATTACTCAAGAAAGCACTGATTTACAATATGTTACTTCACTTACCATATTTTGCGTGAACATTTAAGAGGATCTGTCCTTCACAAGACATTTCAAAAATTTTGCAGCCAAATTTCCCGAGAAAGTAGACGCTGCGAAGGTTAGCGCTCAACGTAAGTGCTAAGTGGTGTATAACACTACCTACCAAATTACTTATTTATTTATTTATTTATTTATTTATTTATTTATTTATTTATTTATTTATATACAAGAAGGTACATTGGGTTTGTGAGAATACATAGCATAGTATTTACAATCTTGTAAAGCCACTAGTAAGCGCAGCGTTCCGGGCAGAATGGAATTAGAATGGGTAGAATAAAGTACTCGTCACTCCATTCGGATTCCTGTCTCCACTCTAATCTAAAGTTGTTACACAAAACTCAAGACAATGCCGCGTATCTAGTAAGAAATAAACTCAATGTGTCTAACCCAATCTTTAGACACTTATTCTCAAGCACAAAAAGATGTGGTCTGTTTGTTTGTATTCTACAAAGTACACAAAATGCTTGCTCACAATTTAGCTTCTCGACAAGTGCCTCAAGAATAAAGTACCAAACAAGAGGTGCTATATGTAACATCCAGATCATTATTCCATTTGCACGAACAGAACAGTTTCGACGCCCTTATCATCCGGGATTCGAAAAATAACAAGACCTGTTTTGGAAACATACTGGCGACAAAGGCTACGAGGAATCTTGTAGCGAACGGCTAATAACACACAAGAGTTTTCAGTAAAGGTATAAAATCTCCGCATTATTACTTATAACTGTACACAAAAAATCCAGGTCCTCCTTGCAAACTCCAAAATAGACTGAAGCAAGTTGAATAACGGAATAAGATGAAAGGAAACGTGTTGGTATGCCTCGCCCTGCCCGAGTGTCCAACCCAGGACCAGTTGGTTGTGAGCACTTTTAAGCTTTCAGTTTCTTCTTTTCCGTCAGGCAAGGGAAGGTATGCGCGCACCCGTCGACTCCTGTACTCTAGCCCGTCATGTGGAGCTGATGGTATACCATCCCAGTTCACGTTGCATCCACACAGTATACTCCAAGCCGTCGTTGACTTACATGTTGCACTCCATCCTTCTTCTTGTGGGGTTCGTTTTATGCATCTTTATATTCGTATTACGTTCTCTAATCCATATTCGTTTGTTAACTTTTATTAATACCTTTAGTAATGTAAATTTTCAGCCAATGATTTTACCTTGTCTTTACTGAAGGAATCTCTAATGCCTGTCTTACATAAACGTCTGTTGAGATTTAACTCTTTCGTGGGTGAGCTGTTATTAGATACACGAAAAACTTAACAAATCAATGTCAATCAGTGTGCCGTTGACAGTATACTTTAGTTTGTCATTAAGTACTTCCGTTTTCTGTAAAGGTAAATTTCCTTTAAGTTTCGTAGAAAACGACTTGATATGAGCTAACTTCGTTTTTATCAAGTTCCTTATCTCAACATTAGGTTTCTCATCCTAATAAACGTTTGTATTTTTAAATTAATGATTTCTTATCACTATTTGTGCTTTCCCGCCACAGCTTCTTAATACTCCACGTTGTCCTACTCTTTGCAAGAAAATTCTACTGAGCTCGCCTCTTGCTCAACTATTCAAACTATTTACCTGAGTTTACTTGAGTTTACTTGAGTTTCCCTGAGAGTCACCAACACTAGTGGCCTAAAAGAGGACAGGGAGCAGGGGGCTTGTCGAAGCCCCCACCCCCCAATTGCCTTGAGGATCTTTTCCTGTTGTACCTTAAAAATTAACAATGTTTTGGCATTTACGGCTTCGGCGGGTAGGCGGGTCCATGGGTTAATAACCCTTTGGGTAAAAAAGTATCTCCTCTTCTCAGTCCTACATTGTGGCTTGTTGAGCTTGAACCCGTTGCTCCTTGTGTGTGTTACATCTGACCTTTTGTAGAAATTTTCCGGATCAACATCCTCCAAATTGTTCAGTATTTTCAAGATTTCAGTAAGAGCCACCCTGACATGCCTGGTTTGCAGTGTTGTTAGCCCTGTGGTCCTCAACCGTTCCTGGTGAGTTGACTTAGCTCTGGAATGATTTTTATAGCCCGGTGTTGCACCTTCTCCAGAGCAGCTATATATTTAGCAAGGGTGGTACATGAACAAGGGGACATAGGTAGAAAGTTAGTGCTCAAATGAGCCACAGAGACATTAGAAAATTTTTTTTTTTTTACTGTCAGAGTAGTTAAAAAATGGGATGCATTAGGGAACAATGTGGTGGAGACAGACTCCATACACCGTTTCAAATGTAGATATGATAGAGCCTAATAGGCTCCAGAATCTGTACACCAGTTGATTGACAGTTTAGAGGCGAGACCAAAGAGCTAAAGCTCAACCCCCGCAAGCAAAACTAGGTGAGTACACCCGCACACAGTGCAATCGGTAAGGCTTGCCAGTCTGCTTGTAAAGTTTGCCATCTTACCTGTAGGTTTGCCTGTCTTTCAACATTACTGTTTAATTACGCATGTTTGAATCTTTCTGGTGGACACTAATGATCTATCCTGAGTTATTCCCTCTGCTGCCCTCTTCATGTAATCTCTCCTTACAACTCTCCCTTCACTTTATTGTTCCTCTCATTCTCTCACTCTCTCTCCTCTGCACCATCACATTGTCAGTAATGACCATGGTTTCTTTTGCTCTTTCTGCTCACCATCACACATTCTCCCACCATCACTCTCCCATCCACTATCACTCCCTCCCACCATCACTCCCACCCACCACCATCACCCTCCCACCACCATCACACCCTCCCACCCACCACCATCACCCTCCCACCCACCATCACTCCCACCCACCACCATCACCCTCCCACCACCATCACACCCTCCCAGTACTGTGCTTCACTGGGCAGATGCCAATACTGTCTGCAGGATTCCGAACACTCAATCACAGTGAGAGTTACAAGACACCATCAAAGGGCCGGTCCTCTCCTCATTCTCTCTTTCTCTTTATTTCTTCCTCTATCTTTGTGTCTGAGTCTGTCCCTAAATCTTTATCTCTCTGTTTCGTGATGTTTCTGTTTCCCTGTTTCGCTCTCTGTCTCTCGCAAAGATTGCTTGAGGTCGTTTTTTTTTTTGCTTATTTTAACGCTTCTGAATCTGTTTCATGAGATCCAATACGTCGCTGGAGTAGTGAAGTGCTACAGGAGGCTGTTGGGAGAGGTGGTGAGAGGTGTGTTGATGCCCTGTATTATGACGTGCCCCTCTCTCTCTCTCTCTCTCTCTCTCTCTCTCTCTCTCTCTCTCTCTCTCTCTCTCTCTCTCTCTCTCTCTCTCTCTCTCTCTCTCTCTCTCTCTCTCTCTCTCTCTCTCTCTCTCTCTCAACTCCCTCCCTCCCCTCCCTCCCTTTCCCTTCTCTCTGTCATTTCTTTAGCACAAGGACTTCTTGTCTGGTGTTTGCAGCTCTCATGAAGTAGATCTTCCTGACATCTTGTGTCCTATTTGAATATCCAATTTTCCAATCATTTTCACTTTTCTCTTTCTATTTGTCTCATTTTCATTTTTTTAATATTATACTACTCTAAAGATTCACTTTTGAATTGTGTACGTGATCATCTTAGTCCCCTGCTCTTCCTCCCCTCCAGGGTGGCGAGGGCCGGGTTGTATGTGCAATAATATGCACTCTTGTTGCATATTATTATTATGCAACTGTTGTTCCATTGCTACTCTCACGTAGGTTGTTTGAGGCGCTCTAATATAATTGTTCTGATGAAGACCATTGCTTCACATTTCGTCTAACCAGCGTTATTAAACCACCCTTAGAGACAATAAAGACTTGCTTTTTAGTCTGCACATTGAAGCTTCCGTAATGAACTTTGTTGCTGTTGGTGGTAACAAACTGGGAGACTGAACTTGGGAGTGTGGCAAACATTAATGTGCGTGTGCACACATTTCTTCACTAAAACTCTATGCCTCAGCAGCTCATTAAACAGGTGCTCTTAAAGAGATGTTCTTCACTTCTAAGATAATAAAGACCTTAAACAGTCTACCATGAAAACAAAAGTTATCAACTAAAGGTTAACATGAAAAAAAATATGGAACTCTGTTTCCTAGATTTTCGGACGAACGAAGACTCGAAAATATATATATATATTTTTAGTTCATTTGCTTGGAGCTTGGATTAATCGAGCAGATATTTTGTAGATTATCTTATTTGTTAGTGTGTGTGTGTGTGTGTGTGTGTGTGTGTGTGTGTGTGTGTGTGTGTGTGTGTGTGTGTGTGTGTGTGTGTGTGTTAGTGTGTGTGTGTGTGTGTGTGTGTGTGTGTGTGTGTGTGTGTGTGTGTGTGTGTGTGTGTGTGTGTGTGTGTGTGTGTGTCAGTGTGTGTGTGTGTGTGTGTGTGTGTGTGTGTGTGTGTGTGTGTGTGTGTGTGTGTGTGTGTGTGTGTGTGTGTGTGTGTGTGTCAGTGTGTGTGTGTGTGTGTGTGTGTGTGTGTGTCAGTGTGTGTGTGTGTGTGTGTGTGTGTGTGTGTGTGTGTGTGTGTGTGTGTGTGTGTGTGTGTGTGTGTGTGAGTGTGTGTGTGTGTGTGTCAGTGTGTGTGTGTGTGTGTGTGTGTGTGTGTGTGTGTGTGTGTGTGTCACGTGTACGTGTGTATGCGTGCACGCGTGGCTACACCCCTTCCCTCACATATCGAGCAGTATATAAAAAATCTGACCCAGCTCCAATATCGCCCTTTTTTCTTTAAATCTGACAGATGGCGATATTTTCAGAAGTGATTAAAGTGGCTGGTATTGACGGCAAGTAATAATGCTCGCGTCAACAGTTTTTACGTATCTGGAGATGTCTTAAAATGATTTGAGATGTTCTGAGACGTCTTCAGATGTTTTGGGTTGTTGGATGTGTCTTAAGAAGTCAGAAATGTCTTGACAAGTCTAGATATATATCATGAGCAGTCTTGAGATGGTGTGTGATATCTTGTCTTCACATGTGTAGAAGTTTTCAGATGTCTTGAGAATTCTTGAGATATCTCGAGGACCTGTAGACGTTTTAAAGTGTCTTAAGATGTGCTGACAGCTACTGAAGAGCCTGCCGGACGGCAGGGACATTAACTTAGTTCTTGATAGTGTCTTGGTGTTTTAATGTGTTTGTGTGATAAAATTGGCTAAGCTTGGTACCTACACTTGGTACCTACACTAATTACCTACACTTGGTAATATCATATAAGCTTGGCAATAGTACACAAGCTTGGTAAAATTGTATAGGCTTTGTAAAATTATATCGGATCTGTAATATTGTATATGCCTGCAAAAATTTACAAACGTGCGAAAATAGCTAAGCTTGAGCAATATTTTTGAAAGCATATATACAAAATCTCACGAAAAAAAATTCCTCTGCATGATTGTCGACGAGAAACTTTCTGACAAGTCAAAATAAAGCTGTGAGGGCAATTTGGGGAAAAATCTCTTCCGAAACGGAAAAAGGTGAGATCTGATATTCGTGGTAAAGGCTGTTGCAGATTCCCTCTTTGTCAGCCGCTCGCCTAAATATCATCGAAAAGCAATTTGCATATTTCGTCACAGGGTCTTACCGTCTTCCGGAGGTTTCCAAGACGTCATTAAAACCTCGGGAGGAACTCTATCGTACTTTAATTAGGAGAAGTCCTCGCTGAGAGTGAAGCTGTGATGTTATGAAAAGAGAAAATGGGAAGTAAAGAGAATATAGGAAAGAGAAAATGGGAAGTAAAAGAAAATATGAAAGAGAAAATGGGAAGTGAAGAGAAAATAGGAAGTATTACCGAATGTTAAACTATGTAAAGCAAGATTTGGTCTGAGTAAACCAGGATTTGAATTGTATAAACTATAACTTGGACTGTTAACCAGGATTTGGATCTTGTAAACCAGGATTTGGACTGTGTAAACCAGGATTTGGACTGTGTAAATCAGGATTTGGACTGTGTAAAACAGGATTTGGACTGTGTAAACCAGGATTTGGACTGTAAACCAGGATTTGGACTGTGTAAAACAGGATTTGGACTGTGTAAACCAGGATTTGAATTGTATAAACTATAACTTGGATAGTTAACCAGGATTTGGATCCCACATATATCCCTATTTTTGAGATATATACAAGAGTTGTTACATTCTTGTACAGCCACTAGTACGCGTAGCGTTTCGGCAGGTCCCTGGAATACGATCCCCTGCCGCGAAGAATCGTTTTTTCATCCAAGTACACATTTTACTGTTGCGTTAAACAGAGGCTACAGTTAAGGAATTGCGCCCGGTAAATCCTCCCCGGCCAGGATACGAACCCATGACATAGCGCTCGCGGAACGCCAGGCGAGTGTCTTACCACTACACCACGGAGACTGTGAGTCTATATATATCTATATATATAGACTCACCCTATATATCTATATCCCACCGTCCAAGACCACACCACCCTGAGGACTCCTCCAAGTCCTCAGGGAGTCCCCGCTACGGCTCTACCGGACTTCTCCTTCAAGTCCTCAGGAAGTCCGACGACCTGTATTCGACACTTAAGAGAACCACATGCATATAAGTCATTGACTCGCAATCTAAGGTATTGCTTAGCTTCGTTAGAGTATTGAATAGTGATTCAGGTAGGTGTTTGCTACCCTTAGAATAAGAATTATGCAGTGAAAGTTACTATCGAGTTATCTTTGAGTTTAACGTTAGGGCGGAAATTGAAAGACATGTGAAAGTGAAATAGCTGAGCGAAAACTTTGGAAGAGAGGAAGCGTGGAAAAGGGAAAACAGAAGAAGAATTAAGGGAGGGCATGGGAGGGGAAGGAAGGAAGGGAAGATAAAACATTGCATGTGAATAAAAGGGAGTAATAGAAGGAGGGAAGACTGGAAACCAAAGGGAATAAAGGCAGTGATTGAATTATAGGCAAGACTTAGCAATTCGTAACGGCGGGTCTGCTGACATGAATGGGGTCGGCAGGGGTCTAGGGGGAAGGGGAGTGTTCCGTTCCGGGTACTGGGGTCGGTGTTCTTGTGGGGGGTCAAGAGGGGAGTGTTCCGTTCCGGGTACTGGGGTCGGTGTTCTTGTGGGGGGTCAAGAGGGGAGTGTTCCGTTCCGGGTACTGGGGTCGGTGTTCTTGTGGGGGGTCAAGAGGGGAGTGTTCCGTTCTGGGGATCAAGAGGGGAGTGTTCCGTTCCGGGTACTGGGGTCGGTGTTCTTGTGGGGGGTCAAGAGGGGGAGTGTTCCGTTCCGGGTACTGGGGTCGGTGTTCTTGTGGGGGGTCAAGAGGGGGAGTGTTCCGTTCCGGGTACTGGGGTCGGTGTTCTTGTGGGGGGTCAAGAGGGGGAGTGTTCCGTTCCGGGTACTGGGGTCAGTGTTCTTGTGGGGGGTCAAGAGGGGGAGTGTTCCGTTCCGGGTACTGGGGTCGGTGTTCTTGTGGGGGGACAAGAGGGGGAGTGTTCCGTTATGGGGGTCAAGAGGGGAGTGTTCCGTTATGGGGGTCAAGAGGGGAGTGTTCCGTTCCGGGTACTGGGGTCGGTGTTCTTGTGGGGGTCAAGAGGGGAGTGTTCCGTTCCGGGTACTGGGGTCGGTGTTCTTGTGAGGGGTCAAGAGGGGAGTGTTCCGTTATGGGGGTCAAGAGGGGAGTGTTCCGTTGTGGGGGTCAAGAGGGGAGTATTCCGTTATGGGGGTCGAGAGGGAAGTGTTCCGTTATGGGGGTCAAGAGGGGAGTGTTCCGTTGTTGGGGTCAAGAGGGGAGTGTTCCCCTCTTGAGTATGGTGGCAAGGAACTTGGTGTTGATGTCATGAACACATATTACACGCAATTACAAGCAAAGTATGAACATTGTGTTTTTGTATTGTGTGGACATCAGTGCTTAATGTTTTACAAAAATAAAAACAAATAATAAAAATAACTATTCAGAGTTAATATAATATTTCTAAGATTCTTCTTGAAAGTGGGTCTGGAACCGTGTCACTGGGGAACTATCAGGAGAAAGCGCAAAGCCATTACGACCATATAGCACTTGGAAAGGGTCAGGATAAGGATTTAGGATGGGACGGAGGGGACGGAATGACGCCCAACTACTTGGACGGTCGGGGATTGAACGATGACCAGCATGAAGCGAGACCATCGCTCTACCGTCCAGCCCAAGTGGTTGGGATGGCCCCGTGTTAATAGTACCTTTTTAATTAATTCCAACCCCAACCCGCCTATTTTGGAGGCATGCCCAACAGCAATTACTGTTCAAAATTGGGTGAGGCTAGTCTCATATACCTGGTCTTGAACCTCAACAGACAGACACGCAGTCATTCTAATTCATTGATATAGAAATATAGTTTTATATAATTCTAAATGAAAGAAAATATGAAAACGTCATTTATTGTAAAGACTTAAATAATAATAATAATAATAATAACTGAAGAATGTGGAAAAGAAGATAAGGAAAAGATGCTCCAGCAGAGAGAAACAAAAATAAGTAAGCCTTGGGAGAGGAGATGGGTCAGGGAGAGAGTAATGGTGAGAGAGAGTTGGAGGGAACAGAACCGATAAAGGGGTGGAACAGGAATAATGGCAAGAAGCTAGAGGATGGCGGAGAGGGGAAGGGAGAAGTCGCAATAAATGAATGGGAAGTGAGACATGAGAATAATGAGTTGAGTTTTGGTGAAGGTGTTAACTCCTCTGAAGTGGCGTCTATATATTTTCTTATTAAAACACCTTATTCATTATATGACGACTTTTTAAGGTGTCTTTTTAATAGACATTCTCACCTAAATGGTCGTCAAGCACAAAGCTTGTTTTAACGAGTAAAATGGCTACATCTTTAAAGATTACTTCTCTTAAATGTTCTTTAAAAAGCATTTTCTCACACAATCTCTCCGACTTTCACAGTCTACCTCGAACTCTTCTCACACATAATCTCATAAACCACCTCAGAATTTTGTAGTAATTTACAAACTCTTACAAGACTTTCCAATGGTCTTTCAAACACACACCTCAGAGACTGCCAGTATCTCAGACTTTCCTCCATATCTTTCATAAACTTTTCTAGACTAAATATCTCCAGATTTTCTCACACACTTTTGCATTCTTTCACACATGCATCTCTTGGCATTAATTTAATTTTTGGTTATAAATTTTTCAAAACTTGTTGTAATTTGGTCAGACCCTTTCAGTCTTCTGCCAACTCTCTCAAGATATTCAGCAAGCATCCCATAATGTTTCAAGATCTTTTGAACTTCCAGGCACCCATAAGCCTCTCCAGAATCTCTCAGATTTGTTCAAACATTTCCATTCTCTTGTTGATTTAGACAGATTTTCCCATGCTTTCTACGGCTCTGTCCAACTCTTCAAGTCGCTCACATTCCAGGAAGGTCTCGTTCATATTCCAGGAAGATCCCGCTCATATTCCAGGAACGTCTCGCTCATATTCCAGGAAGATCTCGCTCATATTCCAGGAAGATCCCGCTCATATTCCAGGAACGTCTCGCTCATATTCCAGGAAGATCTCGCTCATATTCCAGGAAGATCTCGCTCATATTCCAGGAAGATCCCGCTCATATTCCAGGAAGATCTCGCTCATATTCCAGGAAGATCTCGCTCATATTCCAGGAAGATCCCGCTCATATTCCAGGAAGATCTCGCTCATATTCCTGGAAGGTCTCGCTCATATTCCAGGAAGATCCCTCTGATATTCCAGGAAGGTCTCGCTCATATTCCAGGAAGATCTCGCTCATATTCTAGGAAGATCTCGCTCATATTCCAGGAAGATCTCGCTCATATTCTAGGAAGATCTCGCTCATATTCCAGGAAAGTCTCGCTCATTGGAAGAAAATTCTTCCAAAATTTTCTTCTTTTGGAAGAAAATTCTTCCAAACTCTTACAGACTTTCCAATTTTTTTATACGTCTAATATATTTCAAGATTCACAATCTTTTACAGATTTTGAGACGTTTCCTTAAGCTACGTAATACTCTCTCTCCTTAAGCGTTCTAACAATTGTTCAGAGTTCTTTGAACATTTGCACTCAATTGTATGAGTATGCACTCAAAATTCTCTAATAAAAATCAATGAATAAATCCTTTATAATTGTGTGAGACTGTGCAATACCCTGAGCGACTGTGCAAGAGTGTATAGTGTGGCAGAGAACTGTGCCTAAGGTTAGTGGGGGGACTTGACCCCGAAATAGTGCCTCGCTCCGGGGCCACCTGTGACCATCACTTTTATTGTATCGGAGAGTTTGATGGTGTCAGCTGGGAGCGAGTCTCCTGCCCTGCCTGCCTGCCATCCTACTGTCCGCCTCCCTCCTGGTATCTTCCATCTAGGCTGTCGTGGTTACTTCCACCTTCGACCCCCCAGGCTTCTCCCCTACTCCGTCGCATTTCTAACGGTGTCCAATTCGTGAAAAATACGAGGTATTTGTACGAATTAAAGCACCGCAATATTGGCGGTGCGTCGACCTGGATAGGTTAGATGGATTGTTTCGGTTCGTGAATTTCTGGCTAGGAGAAATGTTGAATTTTTTACGGAGTGGCGGATCGAAGGAAGCGGGGGGGGGGGGGGAAGGGGGGGGCGTGTCAGCCAGATGGCTTCCTTTTCTCCTCAGATTTTTCATTTGTTTTCTTTTTTTGCCTTCTTCACATCCTCCTTTCCCTCCTATCTCTCTATTCTACTCCTGGTCCCACTTATGTAATTCCTTAGTCATATCCTCCTCCATCCTTCCCTTGGTTCATTCCAAGTTTCAACAATTTCACAATTTCTGTCATTGCTTTCCGCCCGCCTCCTTCCTTCCTTCCTTGCTGGCTGTCTTAGCCCCATTTACCATCATCTGAACTCCTTTCCAACTCCAATGCTACTCTCATATCACTGCCTGTGTGAGTCTGTATACTCCTAGCTCATGTATGTTGGTCCTCTCCACTCCTCAAAGCCCCAAACACTACCAATACTTTAAACTTGTGTGTGTTTGAACCTGAGACACACACTCTCTCTCTCTCTCTCTCTCTCTCTCTCTCTCTCTCTCTCTCTCTCTCTCTCTCTCTCTCTCTCTCTCTCTCTCTCTCTCTCTCTCTCTCTCTCTCTCTCTCATATTCCTGTCATTCTCACGCATTAGACTAATTATCCAGATGTCTGCACAACAGTCCTCTCATTTTTTTACCTTGATTTACTTTCTCGACGTTGCTGCTTCTTCCCTTCTTTCTCTTCCCTCCCCTCATCACTCTTCTCTCCCCTCCCACTTCTCATTACCCTTTCTTCTTATTCTCTTATCATCCCTTCCTCCTATTGTTCTTTTCTTTCTGACTCCTCTCTTATCATCCATGTCTCTTCATCCCTCTCCCTCGTGCGTCCTCTTCCCTTTTATTCGTCTCTCCTGTCCTCAGTTCTATTCTCACACCCTTTTCTCTACCTCTCTTCCGAAAACCGCCTCATTCCCATCTCATTTCCCCCCTCCCCTCCCCTCCTTCCCCTGTTGCCTTCCCCTCCCTTCCCTACCTCCTCATGCAGCTGCCTCCCCTAGTATCATCCTCTGCCCATGAGAAATTTTCCGCCCCAAGGGCCTGCTTGCCCACTGTGTTTAAATATGTTGTGTTATATGCTGGTACAACATGGCGGCCAGTGAGAGGGGTATGTGCAGTATATGTAGCTCACAGCATGCTGGGAGGTACACGCGCTGTCTTCCTGGTGTAGCAGCTGGTGCTTGAGCTCATGTGAGTCCCGAAGCTGTTAGGCAATTAACAGCCTCCTTCTCAGCTGGCTTAACAGTCGCCCACAGATGGAGTAGTGTGAGGTTCCACTGAGTCCCATACAGGGACCTCTGGAGGAATGTGTCTGAAAAGCCCATTTGGTGGTGCAAACATCTCTTCCAGTCAGTGATAGTTATCCATAAGTGCTCTTGGAGTGAACGCTTGAAGGACGGTGTATAGACTAAGAGAGATAGAGGTAATCAATCAAGCATAATTAGGTGAGTATAGCATCACGCTCTGATGTAGTGGTTAGTACCTGGTCCCTCACCTGTGGTGCTGTGGTTAGTACCTGGTCCCTCACCTGTGGTGCTGTGGTTAGTACCTGGTCCCTCACCTGTGGTGCTGTGGTTAGTACCTGGTCCCTCACCTGTGGTGCTGTGGTTAGTACCTGGTCCCTCACCTGTGGTGCTGTGGTTAGTACCTGGTCCCTCACCTGTGGTGCTGTGGTTAGTACCTGGTCCCTCACCTGTGGTGGTTAGTACCTGGTCCCTCACCTGTGGTGCTGTGGTTAGTACCTGGTCCCTCACCTGTGGTGCTGTGGTTAGTACCTGGTCCCTCACCTGTGGTGCTGTGGTTAGTACCTGGTCCCTCACCTGTGGTGCTGTGGTTAGTACCTAGTCCCTCACCTGTGGTGGTTAGTACCTGGTCCCTCACCTGTGGTGCTGTGGTTAGTACCTGGTCCCTCACCTGTGGTGCTGTGGTTAGTACCTAGTCCCTCACCTGTGGTGGTTAGTACCTGGTCCCTCACCTGTGGTGCTGTGGTTAGTACCTAGTCCCTCACCTGTGGTGGTTAGTACCTGGTCCCTCACCTGTGGTGCTGTGGTTAGTACCTGGTCCCTCACCTGTGGTGCTGTGGTTAGTACCTGGTCCCTCACCTGTGGTGCTGTGGTTAGTACCTGGTCCCTCACCTGTGGTGCTGTGGTTAGTACCTAGTCCCTCACCTGTGGTGGTTAGTACCTGGTCCCTCACCTGTGGTGCTGTGGTTAGTACCTGGTCCCTCACCTGTGGTGCTGTGGTTAGTACCTAGTCCCTCACCTGTGGTGGTTAGTACCTGGTCCCTCACCTGTGGTGCTGTGGTTAGTACCTAGTCCCTCACCTGTGGTGGTTAGTACCTGGTCCCTCACCTGTGGTGCTGTGGTTAGTACCTGGTCCCTCACCTGTGGTGCTGTGGTTAGTACCTAGTCCCTCACCTGTGGTGGTTAGTACCTGGTCCCTCACCTGTGGTGCTGTGGTTAGTACCTGGTCCCTCACCTGTGGTGCTGTGGTTAGTACCTAGTCCCTCACCTGTGGTGGTTAGTACCTGGTCCCTCACCTGTGGTGCTGTGGTTAGTACCTGGTCCCTCACCTGTGGTGCTGTGGTTAGTACCTAGTCCCTCACCTGTGGTGGTTAGTACCTGGTCCATCACCTGTGGTGCTGTGGTTAGTACCTAGTCCCTCACCTGTGGTGGTTAGTACCTGGTCCCTCACCTGTGGTGCTGTGGTTAGTACCTGGTCCCTCACCTGTGGTGCTGTGGTTAGTACCTGGTCCCTCACCTGTGGTGCTGTGGTTAGTACCTAGTCCCTCACCTGTGGTGGTTAGTACCTGGTCCCTCACCTGTGGTGCTGTGGTTAGTACCTGGTCCCTCACCTGTGGTGCTGTGGTTAGTACCTAGTCCCTTACCTGTGGTGGTTAGTACCTGGTCCCTCACCTGTGGTGCTGTGGTTAGTACCTGGTCCCTCACCTGTGGTGCTGTGGTTAGTACCTAGTCCCTCACCTGTGGTGGTTAGTACCTGGTCCCTCACCTGTGGTGGTTAGTACCTGGTCCCTCACCTGTGGTGGTTAGTACCTGGTCCCTCACCTGTGGTGGTTAGTACCTGGTCCCTCACCTGTGGTGGTTAGTACCTGGTCCCTCACCTGTGGTGGTTAGTACCTGGTCCCTCACCTGTGGTGGTTAGTACCTGGTCCCTCACCTGTGGTGGTTAGTACCTGGTCCCTCACCTGTGGTGGTTAGTACCTGGTCCCTCACCTGTGGTGGTTAGTACCTGGTCCCTCACCTGTGGTGGGGTGGTTTAGCGGGACAATAATCCGGGTACTAACCCTAGGTCGTTTGGGTTGATTGGTTACGGTCCAGTAACTACCCGCAGCAGTTGCTTGTGTTATTGTACGGTGTAAATAATGCAACTAAAGCAGTTAGCACTACAGGACTTTAGGCTCTGTGTCTCTGGAAAAGGTGAGTGTTGGTGAAGGTTGACTGGCAGTGTGTGATGACCTCTGTACTGTTGTGACCACAGTGTGTGATGACCTCTGTACGGTAGTGACCACAGTGTGTGGTGACCTCTGTACGGTAGTGACCACAGTGTGTGATGACCTCTGTACGGTAGTGACCACAGTGTGTGATGACCTCTGTACGGTAGTGACCACAGTGTGTGGTGACCTCTGTACGGTAGTGACCACAGTGTGTGGTGACCTCTGTACGGTAGTGACCACAGTGTGTGATGACCTCTGTACGGTAGTGACCACAGTGTGTGGTGACCTCTGTACGGTAGTGACCACAGTGTGTGGTGACCTCTGTACGGTAGTGACCACAGTGTGTGATGACCTCTGTACGGTAGTGACCACAGTGTGTGGTGACCTCTGTACGGTAGTGACCACAGTGTGTGATGACCTCTGTACGGTAGTGACCACAGTGTGTGGTGACCTCTGTACGGTAGTGACCACAGTGTGTGGTGACCTCTGTACGGTAGTGACCACAGTGTGTGATGACCTCTGTACGGTAGTGACCACAGTGTGTGGTGACCTCTGTACGGTAGTGACCACAGTGTGTGGTGACCTCTGTACGGTAGTGACCACAGTGTGTGATGACCTCTGTACGGTAGTGACCACAGTGTGTGGTGACCTCTGTACGGTAGTGACCACAGTGTGTGATGACCTCTGTACGGTAGTGACCACAGTGTGTGGTGACCTCTGTACGGTAGTGACCCAGCCCTTCACACATCGTCCAGGCAAGTGTACCGCCGGATATGCAAGCTTGACACGCCACAAATCACAGCTAAATATTATACAGAACTTTGTAGGCAGTCAGTCATGACTACATCTACAAATGATAAATTACTAGGGAACTCCTAAGACTCAACCCCCCAGTGGGGGCTACTAGAGTGATATGTCAGTGAAATGAAACTCATGAACTCTCTCGCTCACAGCGCTGAGTGCTGGACCTCGGCCCAGCACTTGGCTTCAGACCTCCAACTTGAACTTTATTTAAAACTATTTTGTTCATGGCATTATTGAAAGTACACATTTTTTAAGCGATCTACGAATCTGTCTTCAAGGTAAGTCTGACGGCTTGTGGAGACCGTGTAAGACAAGAGACCGACGTCAGTGAGCGGCACAGACTACTACTACCTAGTAGTTAGATAAGCCTTAAGGAAGTCTTATAACTGGAAGGATTGGATTAAACAACAACTGGTAACTAGCAATTCAAAAATCTAACTTAAAACACCTTTCTCAAAAGACCAGGACCCCCTCCTTCACCACACTCCGCCCCCCTCCCCCACATCCAGGACCTCCCACCTACTTAACCGGCAGCCTCCTCCTCCACGGGCTCACCATAGCCCGTGCTACATGGACACTTCGTTCTGAGTAGCTAAATCTGAAACAACAACAACAACATCCTCCTCCTCCCAGAGGATGTTCCTTATG
Source organism: Procambarus clarkii (assembly GCF_040958095.1). Taxonomy (NCBI): domain Eukaryota; kingdom Metazoa; phylum Arthropoda; class Malacostraca; order Decapoda; family Cambaridae; genus Procambarus; species Procambarus clarkii. The sequence goes on along the minus strand of NC_091165.1, from coordinate 23,801,752 downwards.
GCCAGCTGCCCACACAAGCCAAGGGCAGCTGCTCTCCAGCCCCAGCAGGAGAGGAACCTCGATCCAGTCCTCCCCCTTTCATGACTGCTGCCTCTTCCCCCTCCCTGCATCCGCCTCCTTTCCCTCCCCCCATCTCTCGAGTCCTGGTCCCCCCCCCCAATCAACTTGAAGATCTTCTCATTTATCGAGAATCCCCCCTCCGCTCTCTTTCACTACACTCACTCTCTGTTTCCGGCCACCACACCTCAATGTAGCCTCTCCCTTACGCTATCGTCCGTTCACCCTCTTTCTATCGCTCTTCTCTCCCTCTTCTAATCGCTTTATCCCTCTTTCCTTCTCCTTATCTCTCTCTCTCTCTCCCTCTCTCTCTCTCTCTCCCATGCTCCCTTTCCTTGCGTTCTCCAGCCTACCGTGACAGTCGAGAAACAGTTGGAGAGAGACAGAGACAAAAAGCCTGTCAACCGCTTTAATAGACTGGCGGGTTGATGCAAAGGCAAATATGGACGGTAGAGTCACTGTGTTCGTACGAGCAAACACACACACACGACCTCTCTCCTCACACACACTCACTCACACTCACACTCATTCACATTCACCATCACACACACACTCACTCATACTCACACTCATTCATATTCACCATCACACACACACTTACTCATACTCACACTCATTCACATTCACCATCACACACACTCATCCCACATAGACATTCATTGACACGCACACCCTTTCCTTACGGACACACACACTCACCCTCACAGACATTGCAGGGGCCTCGCGGCTGAGTGGACAGGTTCGGGGGTCGTAGTCCTTAGGGCCCGGGTTCGATTTCCGGCCGAGGCAGAAACACGTAGGCAGAGTTTCTTGCACCCTTTTCACCTAGCAGTAAATAGGTACCTGGGAGTTAGACAGCTGCTTCGAGCTGTCAACCGCTATCGACTTATCAGCCACTCTCCATCTCTCAACCTCTCCAACTCACAACCTGTGTCTACATCACAACCCCTCTCCTATACCTTGAACCCTTCCCTACCTCACAACATCTTCCTATCACGCAACTACTCCCCCCCCCCCCCAATCACCTCACAACAATGATATTGACAAAATCCTGTTATCCACACCCCTCCCCTGTCTCTCACCTTCCCTCACTCCCCCTCCCCCCCCCACAACGTCTCTCTACCTCATAACCTTCCCTCCCAATCTCCCACATGCGACTCACACCATTAAGAATGAGTGCGCTGAGGATTTAGGAAAGAGAGTATCCAAGATGAGGCTCAGGAACTGGCAGACCAATGCCGACGGAGTCACAAAGCTGAAATAAAAGAAATCATCAGCTAGAAAGAACCTGATATGAAAGCAGTAGGAGAAAACACAATTACTGAAGTGATCTAGAATGATATATTTACATGGGGATTGTAGATAATTATTATAAGGAGGAAGTATAGACAAGAATATTAGTCTCCGTGGTGCTGTGGTAAGTCACTCGCCTGGCGTTCTGCGAGCGCTTTGTCATGGGTTCGTATCCTGGCCGGGGAGGATTTACTGGGCGCAAATCCTTAACTGAAGCCTCTGTTTAACGCAACAGTAAAATGTGTACTTGGTTGTAACAACGATTCTTCGCGGCGGGGATCGTATTCCAGGGACCTGCCCGAAACGCTACGCGTACTAGTGGCTGTACAAGAATGTAACAACTCTTGTATATATCTCTCTCAAAAAAAAAAAAAAAATATGAAGAAGCATTCCTTGAAAAGACGAAATTAATATTTAAGGAATTTGAATACAGTTATATAAATTGGTACGCAGACTACATCACTGGAACTAATAGCATGACCCGGACAAGAACACGAAGACACCAAAGGATACAAATCGGATATATGTAAACTGAAAAAAGACCTGGGTAAATACTGGTTGCGGTATAGGATTGTTCATCTTTTTAACAAAGTATCAAGTAACATAATACCGGTTGGATCGCAGGATTCATTCAACCGTTGATTTCCTCTACTCATGTCATTTTTTTTAACAGATTATAGCAACACTAACACAAAATGAGAGCAAAATTACTGACCATGCAGATCAAAATCATGAAAATAGAGAAAGATGGGCAGACTGCATATTTTTTGATTTCTAAAAACATTTGGTATAAGTCTTCATAAAAAGACTACTGCTCCAGTTTGATCAGCAGGCGAGACTATACGGAGGAACAATGAAATTGCTAGAGAGAGAGAGAGAGAGAGAGAGAGAGAGAGAGAGAGAGAGAGAGAGAGAGAGAGAGAGAGAGAGAGAGAGAGAAGGGAAGGGAACTATCAGGAGAGAGCGCCAAGCCATTACGACTATATAGCACTTGGAAGGGGGTCAGGATAAGGATTTTAGATGGGACGGGGGGAAGGAATAGTGCCCAACCACTTGGATGGTCGGGGATTGAACGCCAACCTGCATGAAGCGAGACCGTCGCTCTACCGTCCAACCCAAGTGGTTGGCAGAGAGAGAGAGAGAGAAAGAGAGAGAGAGAGAGAGAGAGAGAGTGCCTAACAGGCAGAAGCCTGAGTAGTGAGAGGCGAGAATTTGGATTCGCGTAGGGTAAGGAGAAGTTATTCTTGGATCGGTCCTAAAATTCACAGTAGCGGTAGACTTCCACACTCCTGGTTTTCCAGACAATGAACAAGAATAGGGAAGCGTCGGGAGTGATGAAGATAGTACAGTACTCCAATAAGACCCACACAGAGTACATATATAAATAACCAGTGATTTCATTGTGATGAAAACATGCCCAGATGACTGGAAACCAGCAAGACGGTACACAATAAGGTGAACCACCTCCTTGAAACAACTGAAGAAAAAGACCATGGAATATATCAAACACTGTCCTATATCAGAAGCATATATGAACAGGTAACGCCACCAGCACACTCTAAACTGGGGCCAGATTCACAAAGCAGTTACGCAAGTACTTACGAACGTAAACATCTTTCCTCAACCTTTGACGGCTTTGGTTACATTTATTAAACAGTTTACAAGCATGAAAACCTCACAATCAATTGTTGTTATTGTTAAAAACTGCCTCCTGGTGCTTCGGAGCTCATTAACTGTTTAATAATTGTAAACAAAGTCGCCAAAGATTGAGAAAAGATGAACAGGTTCGTAAGTGCTTGCGTAACTGCTTCGTGAATCTGGATCCCTGGTCGTCATCAGAACTGCATTCAAGAACCTGAATCTGGCGAGATTCGGAACAATGTATACCACTTACGTCAGACCAGTGCTAGAGTATGCAGCCCCGTCGTGGAGATTCCACTCCAAAACCCACAGAAGAAAACATGAAAAGTAAAAGAGGTTTACAACGAGTTTCCTCCCAAAGCTTCTTTGAAAATATACGATGAAAGGTTGAAGGTGCTCGACCTGACAGCGTTGGAAAAGAGAAGAAAGGAAAGATAAATGACACAGACATAAAAAAAAGGTGAATGGGCAAGGATGAAAAATATACCACATTCACGGCTAATATCAGTTAAAACAATAGCAAATGCTTGGAAGTTTGAGACCCGGGCGAGCCACAGAGATGCGAAAAAAGTAATTTTGTTAGAGAGTAGCAGGAAAATGGTCTGAATTAGACGAGGTGAAAGATGAAGCCAACTCTAGCCACAATTTCAAAAGTAGATGTGATTGAAGCATTTAGGTCGGGTGGTTTTGTATTAGACGACTGGTGATTGGAAGGGCAGGGGTCCAAGAACTACGCTCGACCCAGTTGTAACCTGGAGAAAAAGGAGAACCTACACACACACACACACACACACACACACACACACACACACACACACACACACACACACACACACACACACACACACACACACACACACACACACACACACACACACACACACACACACACACACACACACGCACGCACGCACGCACGCACCAGTCCTGCACAGTCTCGCCTTTACCCAACTTGATCAAACAGTCCCAATGAGAGAGTCATCGAGCCGCTGCCTTAAACACTCTGCTGCTGACTTTATCCTGCTGCCTGCGACACCGTTTCTCTCGCTCGACCCGTGTCTGAGTGTGCAGGCTGGTGCTGTGTCTGAGTGTGCAGGCTGGTGCTGTGTCTGAGGCAGGCTGGTGCTGTGTCTGAGTGTGCAGGCTGGTGCTGTGTCTGAGGCAGGCTGGTGCTGTGTGTCTGAGTGGGCTGGTGCTGTGTCTGAGGCAGGCTGGTGCTGTGTCTGAGGCAGGCTGGTGCTGTGTGTCTAAGGCAGACTGGTGCTGTGTCTGAGGCAGGCTGGTGCTGTGTGTCTGAGGCAGGCTGGTGCTGTGTCTGAGTGTGCAGGCTGGTGCTGTGTGTCTGAGGCAGGCTGGTGCTGTGTGTCTGAGGCAGGCTGGTGCTGTGTCTGAGGCAGGCTGGTGCTGTGTGTCTGAGGCAGGCTGGTGCTGTGTCTGAGTGTGCAGGCTGGTGCTGTGTCTGAGTGTGCAGGCTGGTGCTGTGTCTGAGTGTGCAGGCTGGTGCTGTGTCTGAGGCAGGCTGGTGCTGTGTCTGAGTGTGCAGGCTGGTGCTGTGTCTGAGTGTGCAGGCTGGTGCTGTGTCTGAGGCAGGCTGGTGCTGTGTCTGAGTGTGCAGGCTGGTGCTGTGTGTCTGAGGCAGGCTGGTGCTGTGTCTGAGTGTGCAGGCTGGTGCTGTGTCTGAGTGTGCAGGCTGGTGCTGTGTCTGAGGCAGGCTGGTGCTGTGTCTGAGTGTGCAGGCTGGTGCTGTGTGTCTGAGGCAGGCTGGTGCTGTGTCTGAGTGTGCAGGCTGGTGCTGTGTCTGAGTGTGCAGGCTGGTGCTGTGTCTGAGGCAGGCTGGTGCTGTGTCTGAGGCAGGCTGGTGCTGTGTCTGAGGCAGGCTGGTGCTGTGTCTGAGGCAGGCTGGTGCTGTGTCTGAGGCAGGCTGGTGCTGTGTCTGAGTGTGCAGGCTGGTGCTGTGTCTGAGTGTGCAGGCTGGTGCTGTGTCTGAGGCAGGCTGGTGCTGTGTCTGAGGCAGGCTGGTGCTGTGTCTGAGGCAGGCTGGTGCTGTGTCTGAGGCAGGCTGGTGCTGTGTCTGAGGCAGGCTGGTGCTGTGTGTCTGAGGCAGGCTGGTGCTGTGTCTGAGTGTGCAGGCTGGTGCTGTGTCTGAGGCAGGCTGGTGCTGTGTCTGAGGCAGGCTGATGCTGTGTCTGAGGCAGGCTGGTGCTGTGTCTGAGGCAGGCTGGTGCTGTGTCTGAGGCAGGCTGGTGCTGTGTGTCTGAGGCAGGCTGGTGCTGTGTCTGAGGCAGGCTGGTGCTGTGTCTGAGGCAGGCTGGTGCTGTGTGCCTGAGGCAGGCTGGTGCTGTGTCTGAGTGTGCAGGCTGGTGCTGTGTTTGAGGCTGGCTGGTGCTGTGTCTGAGGCAGGCTGGTGCTGTGTGTCTGAGGCAGGCTGGTACTCTGTGTCTGAGGCAGGCTGGTGCTGTGTCTGAGACAGGCTGGTGCTGTGTCTGAGGCAGGCTGGTGCTGTGTGTCTGAGGCAGGCTGGTGCTGTGTCTGAGGCAGGCTGGTGCTGTGTCTGAGGCAGGCTGGTGCTGTGTCTGAGGCAGGCTGGTGCTGTGTCTGAGGCAGGCTGGTGCTGTGTCTGAGGCAGGCTGGTGCTGTGTCTGAGTGTGCAGGCTGGTGCTGTGTCTGAGGCAGGCTGGTGCTGTGTCTGAGGCAGGCTGATGCTGTGTCTGAGGCAGGCTGGTGCTGTGTCTGAGTGTGCAGGCTAGTGCTGTGTGTCTGAGGCAGGCTGGTGCTGTGTCTGAGGCAGGCTGGTGCTGTGTCTGAGGCAGGCTGGTGCTGTGTCTGAGGCAGGCTGGTGCTGTGTGTCTGAGGCAGGCTGGTACTCTGTGTCTGAGGCAGGCTGGTGCTGTGTCTGAGGCAGGCTGGTGCTGTGTCTGAGACAGGCTGGTGCTGTGTGTCTGAGGCAGGCTGGTGCTGTGTCTGAGGCAGGCTGGTGCTGTGTCTGAGGCAGGCTGGTACTCTGTGTCTGAGGCAGGCTGGTGCTGTGTCTGAGACAGGCTGGTGCTGTGTGTCTGAGGCAGGCTGGTACTCTGTGTCTGAGGCAGGCTGGTGCTGTGTGTCTGAGGCAGGCTGGTGCTGTGTCTGAGGCAGGCTGGTGCTGTGTGTCTGAGGCAGGCTGGTGCTGTGTCTGAGGCAGGCTGGTGCTGTGTCTGAGACAGGCTGGTGCTGTGTCTGAGGCAGGCTGGTGCTGTGTCTGAGGCAGGCTGGTACTCTGTGTCTGAGGCAGGCTGGTGCTGTGTCTGAGACAGGCTGGTGCTGTGTGTCTGAGGCAGGCTGGTACTCTGTGTCTGAGGCAGGCTGGTGCTGTGTGTCTGAGGCAGGCTGGTGCTGTGTCTGAGGCAGGCTGGTGCTGTGTCTGAGGCAGGCTGGTGCTGTGTGTCTGAGGCAGGCTGGTGCTGTGTCTGAGGCAGGCTGGTGCTGTGTCTGAGACAGGCTGGTGCTGTGTCTGAGGCAGGCTGGTGCTGTGTGCCTGAGGCAGGCTGGTGCTGTGTCTGAGGCAGGCTGGTGCTGTGTCTGAGTGTGCAGGCTGGTGCTGTTTTTGAGGCTGGCTGGTGCTGTGTCTGAGGCAGGCTGGTGCTGTGTGTCTGAGGCAGGCTGGTACTCTGTGTCTGATGCAGGCTGGTGCTGTGTGTCTGAGGCAGGCTGGTGCTGTGTCTGAGGCAGGCTGGTGCTGTGTCTGAGGCAGGCTGGTGCTGTGTGTCTGAGGCAGGCTGGTGCTGTGTCTGAGGCAGGCTGGTGCTGTGTCTGAGACAGGCTGGTGCTGTGTCTGAGGCAGGTTGGTGCTGTGTGTCTGAGGCAGCCTGGTGCTGTGTCTGAGACAGGCTGGTGCTGTGTGTCTGAGGCAGGCTGGTACTCTGTGTCTGAGGCAGGCTGGTGCTGTGTGTCTGAGGCAGGCTGGTGCTGTGTCTGAGGCAGGCTGGTGCTGTGTGTCTGAGGCAGGCTGGTGCTGTGTCTGAGGCAGGCTGGTGCTGTGTCTGAGACAGGCTGGTGCTGTGTCTGAGGCAGGCTGGTGCTGTGTCTGAGGCAGGCTGGTACTCTGTGTCTGAGGCAGGCTGGTGCTGTGTCTGAGACAGGCTGGTGTTGTGTGTCTGAGGCAGGCTGGTACTCTGTGTCTGAGGCAGGCTGGTGCTGTGTGTCTGAGGCAGGCTGGTGCTGTGTCTGAGGCAGGCTGGTGCTGTGTCTGAGGCAGGCTGGTGCTGTGTGTCTGAGGCAGGCTGGTGCTGTGTCTGAGGCAGGCTGGTGCTGTGTCTGAGACAGGCTGGTGCTGTGTCTGAGGCAGGCTGGTGCTGTGTGCCTGAGGCAGGCTGGTGCTGTGTCTGAGGCAGGCTGGTGCTGTGTCTGAGTGTGCAGGCTGGTGCTGTGTGTCTGAGGCAGGCTGGTGCTGTGTCTGAGGCAGGCTGGTGCTGTGTCTGAGGCAGGCTGGTGCTGTGTCTGAGGCAGGCTGGTACTCTGTGTCTGAGGCAGGCTGGTGCTGTGTCTGAGACAGGCTGGTGCTGTGTCTGAGGCAGGCTGGTGCTGTGTCTGAGGCAGGCTGGTGCTGTGTCTGAGGCAGGCTGGTGCTGTGTCTGAGGCAGGCTGGTGCTGTGTCTGAGTGTGCAGGCTGGTGCTGTGTCTGAGGCAGGCTGGTGCTGTGTCTGAGGCAGGCTGATGCTGTGTCTGAGGCAGGCTTGTGCTGTGTCTGAGTGTGCAGGCTGGTGCTGTGTGTCTGAGGCAGGCTGGTGCTGTGTCTGAGGCAGGCTGGTGCTGTGTCTGAGGCAGGCTGGTGCTGTGTCTGAGGCAGGCTGGTGCTGTGTGTCTGAGGCAGGCTGGTACTCTGTGTCTGAGGCAGGCTGGTGCTGTGTCTGAGGCAGGCTGGTGCTGTGTCTGAGACAGGCTGGTGCTGTGTGTCTGAGGCAGGCTGGTGCTGTGTCTGAGTGTGCAGGCTGGTGCTGTGTCTGAGGCAGGCTGGTGCTGTGTCTGAGGCAGGCTGATGCTGTGTCTGAGGCAGGCTGGTGCTGTGTCTGAGTGTGCAGGCTGGTGCTGTGTGTCTGAGGCAGGCTGGTGCTGTGTCTGAGGCAGGCTGGTGCTGTGTCTGAGGCAGGCTGGTGCTGTGTCTGAGGCAGGCTGGTGCTGTGTGTCTGAGGCAGGCTGGTGCTGTGTCTGAGGCAGGCTGGTGCTGTGTGTCTGAGGCAGGCTGGTGACGTGTGTCTTAGGCAGGCTGGTGCTGTGTGTCTGAGGCAGGCTGGTGCTGTGTGTCTGAGGCAGGCTGGTGCTGTGTCTGAGGCAGGCTGGTGCTGTGTCTGAGGCAGGCTGGTGCTGTGTGTCTGAGGCAGGCTGGTGCTGTGTCTGAGGCAGGCTGGTGCTGTGTCTGAGTGTGCAGGCTGGTGCTGTGTCTGAGGCAGGCTGGTGCTGTGTCTGAGGCAGGCTGATGCTGTGTCTGAGGCAGGCTGGTGCTGTGTCTGAGTGTGCAGGCTGGTGCTGTGTGTCTGAGGCAGGCTGGTGCTGTGTCTGAGGCAGGCTGGTGCTGTGTCTGAGGCAGGCTGGTGCTGTGTCTGTGGCAGGCTGGTGCTGTGTCTGAGGCAGGCTGGTGCTGTGTGTCTGAGGCAGGCTGGTGCTGTGTCTGAGGCAGGCTGGTGCTGTGTCTGAGGCAGGCTGGTGCTGTGTGTCTGAGGCAGGCTGGTGCTGTGTCTGAGGCAGGCTGGTGCTGTGTCTGAGGCAGGCTGGTGCTGTGTCTGTGGCAGGCTGGTGCTGTGTCTGAGGCAGGCTGGTGCTGTGTGTCTGAGGCAGGCTGGTGCTGTGTCTGAGGCAGGCTGGTGCTGTGTGTCTGAGGCAGGCTGGTGCTGTGTCTGAGGCAGGCTGGTGCTGTGTCTGAGGCAGGCTGGTGCTGTGTCTGTGGCAGGCTGGTGCTGTGTCTGAGGCAGGCTGGTGCTGTGTGTCTGAGGCAGGCTGGTGCTGTGTGTCTGAGGCAGGCTGGTGCTGTGTGTCTGAGGCAGGCTGGTGCTGTGTGTCTGAGGCAGGCTGGTGCTGTGTGTCTGAGGCAGGCTGGTGCTGTGTCTGAGGCAGGCTGGTGCTGTGTCTGAGGCAGGCTGGTGCTGTGTCTGAGGCAGGCTGGTGCTGTGTCTGAGGCAGGCTGGTGCTGTGTCTGAGGCAGGCTGGTGCTGTGTCTGAGGCAGGCTGGTGCTGTGTGTCTGAGTACTGGCGTATACTCCACTCCCCTTTAATCTTAATCTTCACAGCCAAGCTCACCTTAACACTCTTAAGATCACTTTCAGTTACTTATTCCTCTATTTCTATTGTATGAAGGAAGGAGAGAGAGAGAGAGAGAGAGAGAGAGAGAGAGAGAGAGAGAGAGAGAGAGAGAGAGAGAGAGAGAGAGAGAGAGAGAGAGAGAGAGAGAGAGAGAGACAGAGAGAGAGAGAGAGAGAGAGAGAGAGAGAGAGAGAGAGAGAGAGAGAGAGAGAGAGAGAGAGAGAGAGAGAGACCTATGAGCAAAAATATAAACACGAAGCCAAGTATAAATCTATAATGAGAAGCAAAATTGGTTTGCTTGGCCTCTTTTGAGCAACAGAGCAATTATCTGGACTCATAAATAGTATATTAAATTCTCTGTTTAATTTCAGCATTATTTCGTGAAGTAATTTGCATGAAAATGGATTTCTCTCTTGTGAAAATTACATCAGCAATTTTTGTTCAGGATCTTCAATGCCGGAATAGATGAGTTGCGACACACACACACACACACACACACACACACACACACACACACACACACGCACACGCACGCACACGCACGCACGCACATTAATAGGATAACGACAGCAGCGTACTCTACACTGGCAAAAGTTAGAACATCATTCAGAAACCTAAGTAAGGAGGCATTTAGGGCGCTTTACACTGCCTACGTAAGGCCAGTCTTAGAGTATGCCGCCTCATCATGGAGTCCCCATCTGAAGAAGCATATAATGAAACTGGAAAAGGTTCAGAGGTTTGCAACGAGACTCGTCCCAGAGCTACGAGGGATGGGGTATGAAGAGCGCCTGAGGGAACTGTGCCTTACGACACTAGAAAGAAGAAGGGAGAGGGGGGACATGATAGGAACGTATAAGATACTCAGAGGAATTGACAGAGTGGACATAGACGAAATGTTCACACGGAATAGTAACAGAACGAGAGGACATGGATGGAAGCTTGAAACTCAGATGAGTCACAGAGATGTAAGGAAGTTTTCTTTTAGCGTGAGAGTAGTGGGGAAATGGAATGCACTTCAGGAACAGGTTGTGGAAGCAAATACTATTCATAATTTTAAAACCAGGTATGATAGGGAAATGGGACAGGAGTCATTGCTGTAAACAACCGATGCTCGAAAGGCGGGATCCAAGAGTCAATGCTCGATCCTGCAAGCACATATAGGTGAGTACATAGGTGAGTACACACACACACAAAAGGGGACAGACCTGACCCCTGAAGCCTACATCAAAAGACTAACATCAGCGGCGTAAGCAAGGCTGGCGAACATAAGACCTGCCTTCAGAAACTTGTGTAAGGAATCATTCAGAACCTTGTACACTCGTATGTCAGACCAATACTGGAGTATGCAGCTCCAGCCTGCATACTCCAGAGTCCATATCTAGTCAAACACAAAACGAAGTTAGAAAAGGTTCAGAGGTATGCCACCAGGCTAGTCCCCGAGCTGAGAGGAATGAGCTATGAGGAAAGATTACTGGAACTGGATTACATAATAGTTTGGGGAGACATGATCACTACCTACAAAATTCTCAAAGGAATTGACTGGGTAGATAAAGATGAATTGTTTAATACGGGTGATACGCGAACTGAGGCAGGTCCTACGATGCATGGGAGGACAGGAAGGGTGGTAGTGCAGCCTGGTAGGCTGTGTCTCTTTTCTCCACACCTGAGAAAGGGGACACAGGTGGAAATTGAGTGGACAATTGAGGTAAATTGATAATTAACATCCCAAGTGAGCCAGAGAGATGTTAGAAAGAACTTGTTCAGTGCCAGAGTAGTTAATGGATGGAATGCATTAGGCAGTGATGTGGTGGAGGTCGCTGTCCGTACACCAATTGATTGATAGTTGAGAGGCGGGGATAGAGAGCCAGAACTCAACCCCCGCAAGCACAACTAGGTGAGTACACACACGATGGGTAAACCGGTTGCGTCTGTGTTTCTCTAATTCCCCCCCCCCCCACTTCCTCTCATCTCTCTTCCCCTCTCGCCTCACCCTCCCCATCTCCCCCTTCTCTCCTATATCTTCCCCCTATCTTTCCTCTCTTCCCACCTTCCCCATCTCCCACCCTCTCCATTTTACTCCCCTCTCCACCTTCTTTCCCAATCACCTCCGTCTCCCCCCCCTCCCAATCCCCTCTGTCTCACTTCCCTCACATTCCGGCCTTCACTCATATTTTCTCTCTCCCAATCTTCCCCTCTCACATCCTGTCCACCTTTATCCCCTCCCCCTCCCCCTTCCCTCTCCCACAACCCTTATGAATTAATGTTAATGGTTTTCAGGTAAACCCTCAAAGTGCCAGAACGTCCGGACATCACGTGCCCATTATCATTTTATGAACAGCGTAAGGGTGGGGGTGCATATACCATGCCCATATTTCTTTAAGAGTGGCAATTGGGTCAACCCCGGATGGCCTGTGATACTCCCATACCCCACATGTCTCATGTCTGAGGCTAGCCCCAAGCGAATGGTCTCTGACTCGTTCACACAAACAGACAAAAGCAATCAGACAAATACCCTATGTTATGTATATATATATATATATATATATATATATATATATATATATATATATATATATATATATATATATATATATATATATATATATATATATATATATATATATAGGGGCGTTGGTGGGTGTGGAGGCAGAGGGCGTGAGGGAGGGTGTCGGGTGGCCGCGGGAGATATTGTGCTGGACGCTGCAGATGTTGGTAATTTGGGACACTATGTCTCCTGGCCCCCCTGACTTGGTACGGTGCCGCTTCTGGTATACCCCCCCCCCCTCTCTCTCTCTCTCTCTCTTTCTCTCTCTCTCTCTCTCTCTCTCTCTCTCTCTCTCTCTCTCTCTCTCTCTCTCTCTCTCTCTCTCTCTCTCTCTCTCTCTCTCTCTCCTCTCTCTCCTCTCTCTCTCTCTCTCTCTCTCTCTCTCTCTCTCTCTCTCTCTCTCTCTCTCTCTCTCTCTCTCTCTCTCTCTCTCTCTCTCTCTCTCTCTCTTCTCTCTCTCTCTCTCTCTCTCTCTCTCTCTCTCTCTCTCTCTCTCTCTCTCTCTCTCTCTCCTCTCTCTCTCCTCTCTCTCCTCTCTCTCTCTCTCTCTCTCTCTCTCTCTCTCTCTCTCTCTCTCTCTCTCTCTCTCTCTCTCTCTCTCTCTCTCTCTCTCTCTCTCTCTCTCTCTCTCTCTCTCTCTCTCTCTCTCTCTCTCTCTCTCCTCTCTCTCTCTCTCTCTCTCTCTCTCTCTCTCTCTCTCTCTCTCTCTCTCTCTCTCTCTCTGTTTATATTGATGTATATACTTGTATGTGTAGCTATCTGCCCACGACTCAACAGCCCACTCCACACCCTGCTACAGTGATGACGGATTAACGGCAACGTCATCCAGCAATATGTCACAGATCAATATATATATAATTTAACAAATAGTGACTAAGTCTTGGGTGTGAGGGGTCACAGTGACCGCCACTCTGCTACTGGCACCCCATACTGTGCTTCACTCCTGGTGCTTCCTCTTTAATATACAATGCATTGTCACCTTAATTCTCCAGCTGCTTCGTTTACTGCGTTTATTTATTTATTTATTTGATTTAGTTTCAATATTTATATAGCCATCTTCTTCCATTATCTTTGTCTGACAAAAATCTTTAGTTTTCGGAATCATTGTTAGTTTCTGTGTCGTTGTTCTCAAGAGGTTCTTATCTTGTTGATTAAACCCTCTCCCTTATATCCATCACGTTAATCGGTCTTTCTCTCATTTCCCTTCTTCTTTGGCCTCTTGTATGGGTCCTTTTGCCTCCCCTCTGATTAATCTTCCCTTCCTTGCTTTATTCATTACCGGCTGCTTCTAGCTTTCATCTCCTCCTCCTCCTCCTCCTCCTCCTCCTGGCCAATGACCTGATCATCAAGGCTCTAATTTTGTGTGTGTACTCACCTATTTGTGCTTGCGGGGTTTGAGCTCTGGCTCTTTGGTCCCGCCTCTCAACCGTCAATCAACAGGTGTACAGGTTCCTGAGCCTATTGGGCTCTATCATATCTACACTTGAAACTGTGTATGGAGTCAGCCTCCACCACATTGCTTCCTAATGCATTCCATTTGTCAACCACTCTGACACTAAAAAAGTTCTTTCTAATATCTCTGTGGCTCATTTGGGCACTCAGTTTCCACCTGTGTCTCCAAGTGCGTGTGCCCCTTGTGTTAAATAGCCTATCTTTATCAACCCTGTCGATTCCCTTGAGAATCTTGAATGTGGTGATCATGTCCCCCCTAACTCTTCTGTCTTCCAACGAAGTGAGGTTCAATTTCCGTAGTCTCTCCTCGTAGCTCATACCTCTCAGCTCGGGTACTAGTCTGGTGGCAAACCTTTGAACCTTTTCCAGTTTAGTCTTATGCTTGACTAGATATGGACTCCATGCTGGAGCCGCATACTCCAGGATTGGTCTGACATATGTGGTATATAATGTTCTGAAAGATTCCTTACACAAGTTTCTAAAGGCCGTTCTTATGTTAGCCAACCTGGCATATGCTGCTGATGTTATCCTCTTGATATGAGCTTCAGGGGACAGGAAGTGTGTGTATATGTGTGTGTGTGTGTGTGTGTGTGTGTATTTACTAGAAAATTTTTGCAGGATCGAGCGTCAGCTCTTGGACTCGGATTTTCCAGCTGCCGGCCGTGTCATGTAATAACTTGAACATAATTTATCTCTTATCATTTCCTTTTGAACTGAGTCTGGACGTGTCTTGTACCACCTTTTAGTCTAGTCCAGTCTGTTTTCCCTGCTGTTAATTTAAAGGAATGTTTTTTACATAGTCCAGTGGATGGTGCGTGTGTCTGGGGAGTCCAGAGATCCTAGTTATGCCCCCCATCCATTACCATAATATTCATCTCACCTTTCAACTCGTCCCTCTCCAGTGATACATTCAAATTCTCGTCTTGGTAACTTAGATCCAGTGTAAAACTATTTTCAGTATTCAGGGTGATAATTGTTGTTGTTTAAGATTCACTACCTGGAGCAAAAAGTCCCAAGTAGCACGGGCTATGGTGAGCCCGTAGTAGGGGTGATAAGTTTTCAGGTCCTTGAAACCTCGATTTGAAAAGTACCTCTTGCTGTCACTCTACCTTCACTGTTGCCTTTGTATTTACCAGCCTCTCATCCACAGTTGTCTCTTATCTTCCTACTGGGAGGTGTTTGCACTCAGTCTCCAATACCACCAAGACACTTGCTTGAAGTATTTCACAGATCTCCTTATCATTTTCTGTGGCCCCCTCCCCTGGTCACTTGATCACTCCTTTACAGCTTCCTTCTACTATGGCTATGGAGCAGCTTTGTGCATTTTTGACTGTAGCATCAATATCGTACTTTGCTCCCAGTGTTAAGATCTACGTATTCATTCCCTGACCTCTGGCATCTAGTGTCCCGTTGCCTCTGAACTTTGAACCATGACAATTTTAATCCCTGTTTTTTCTTTTGCTTCTCGGCATTTCCTGTTGAACTATGAGATGACGTTATCTTTTTCATTATGTCTGTTGGACTTAGAGTGTATATCTTCTCAGCCATTGAGCACCGCTTGTCCTGGTCACACAGTGTGGTGTTTACTTCAGACCCAAGACTGAGTTGCCTCGTGTAATCTCTTCTGGTCCTAGCAAATGTCTGTACAATTCCCAACGTCAGTGTGTACTTCAGCACCAGTATACTCCCCAGCTTCAGTACACCCCCCAGCACCAGTACACCTCCCCAGCACCAGCACACACCCCCAGCACCAGCACACCCCCCCCCAGCACCAGCACACCCGTCAGCATCAGTATACTCCCCAGCTTCAGTACACCTCCCCAGCACCAGCACACCCGTCAGCACCAGTACACCCCCCAGCACCAGTACACCCCCTCCAGCACTAGTACACCTCCCCAGCACCAGTACACCCCCCAGCACCAGTACACCCCCCAGCACCAGTACACCCCCCAGCACCAGTACACCCCCCAGCACCAGTACACCCCCCCAGCACCAGTACACCCCCCAGCACCAGTACACCTCCCCAGCACCAGCACACACCCCCAGCACCAGCACACCCCCCCCCCCCAGCACCAGCACACCCGTCAGCACCAGTACACCCCCCAGCACCAGTACACCCCCCCAGCACCAAGACACTTCCCAGCACCAAGACACCCTCCAGCACCAGTACACCCCCCAGCACCAGTACACCCCCCCAGCACCAAGACACCCTCCAGCACCAGTACACCCCCCCAACACCAGTACACCCCCCAGCACCAGTACACCCCCCCCAACACCAGTACACCTCCCCAGCACCAGTACACCCCCCAGCACCAGCACACCCCCAGCACCAGTACACCTCCCCAGCACCAGTACACCCCCCAGCACCAGCACACCCCCAGCACCAGTACACCCCCCAACACCAGCACACCCCCAGCACCAGTACACCCCCCAGCACCAGCACACCCCCAGCACCAGTACACCCCCCCAGCACCAGCACACCCCCAGCACCAGTACACCCCCCAGCACCAGCACACCCCCAGCACCAGTACACCCCCCCAGCACCAGCACACCCCCAGCACCATCTCAGTAGACAAGCAGCAACACCCGGCGAAGAGCAAGACCCACACTGCCCGGGGTCGGCTCCCTCAATCAATAAGCAGTAAACAGGATCTTCACTTGAGCATCGTCTCAGTTTAGTGTTGATCGCCTCGGAGGCCCACGCTCACCCTCCCCGTCTCTCTCTCTCTCTCTCTCTCTCTCTCTCTCTCTCTCTCTCTCTCTCCTCTCTCTCTCTCTCTCTCTCTCTCTCTCTCTCTCTCTCTCTCTCTCTCTGTGTCACATACTTATCATCTTATGCTAATAACCTTCACAGTGGTCTTACTGTAAATGTTTTATGCTCTTCTGTACTCCAAACTGTGCCCATAAAGGTACCTCGCTCGGCATCAATACCTATCGCCACATTTATCAACTTGTTACACAAAAGTTACACTACATTTAGCTGCTCTCTGTGCTAGTATAAAATATTGATTATTGCACCCAACAAAGGTTCTCTTTTTATACTGTTCATTTTCTAGAATGCTCGAGAAAGATCAACTAAAACTAACTTTACTTAGACCTGGTATGTGCGTGTATATATATATATATATATATATATATATATATATATATATATATATATATATATATATATATATATATATATATATATATATATATATATATATATTTATATATATATATTTATATATATATATATATATATATACATATATATATATATATATATATATATATATATATATATTTATATATATATATATATAGATATATATATATATCTCGTACCTAGTAGCCAGAATGCACTTCTCGACCTACTATTCAAGGTCCGATTAGCCTAATAGGCCGAGTGATTTTCTTTATTTTCAAAATATTGTTTCCAATTGGTATATTCGAAATATTATTATTATATCATATTAAGAACCAAAAATATTGACTTAGTTATGTTAGTTTAGGTTAGGTTAAGATAGGTTAGGTTAGATAGGGTTGGTTAGGTTCGGTCATATATCTACGTTAGTTTTAACTCAAATTAAAAAAAAAATAATTCATTCATAGTGACGTTTATTTGTTACGCTAATTTGAACCTAGCACCCTGAGAGGCAGAGGAAGAGTAAATACATAAACCCAGTACAACAATATGGTCCCTGCGGTTGGACTGAGAGGAGAGGTGGTTACCTTGTTGAAAGGACGGGGGTAAGAGGGTCCTACACTCTCTCATTAGTGCAACTGGGGTACCACTCGGGGCCTCAACACCATTTCTCTTTTTGGAACGATATATATATTGAAATGTGTGCTGGCTCTTCATTTAGAATGAGTGAAGTAAAGTGCTTCTGCTGTGTCCTGTTTCATATTGCAAGCGTGAACAATACAGGTAAAAATATGTTTTGTTTTCTGGTGTACGAAGTTCGTAGCCGCGAGTAAATGACGTTTCCTGCCCCGACTCTAACACGCACACTCACTTTGGTTATAATAATAATAATAATAATAATAATAATAATAATAATAATAATAATAATAATAATAATAATAATGGGAGAAGATGAATGAGGAGGCAAGAAGCCACTGGCGGTACAGGTTCCATATGTGAGTAACGAGCAGCAATATGAGGCATGAGTCTCACCGAACCTGAAAATGAGTCAATTTTCAGCACGCATCATGGCTTGTGTGGTGTAATAACACGTCCTAGGGTGTGAGGGTGTGAGGGGGGGGGTGAGGGTGTGAATGGGAGGGTGTGAAGGGAAGGTGTGTGAATGGGAAGGAAGAGGAGGGGTGTGAGGGGAAGGTGTGAGGGGAGGGAAGGGAGATATTGGAAACATAATAATAATAATTCAGCTTATGGTTTGAGGGGGAGTGGGAGGGTGTATTGGAACATGTTTCTTGTACATTGGTGTCTGGCGGTTATGGCAGCGGCGATGTGGTGGTTGTTGGTGGTGGTGGTTGTGGTGGTTGTGGTGGTTGTTGGTAGTGGTGGTTGTTGTGGTGGTGGTGGTTCTGGTGGTTGTTGTGATAGTGATTATTGTAATGCTGGGTGTTATAGTGGTGATATTGTTGTGATCGTAATTGAGGTGGTAGGAATTGTTGTAGTGGTGGATGTTGTGGTGATCGATATAGTAGTGGGTGTCTTAGCGATTGTGGTTGTGGCAGAAGTGATCATGATAGTGGAAGCAGGGATTGTAGTAGTGGTCGGTGTTTTATTGTTGTGGTGGATGTTACGGTAGTAATGAGTGTTGTGGTGATTGTGGTAGTGATGACAAATGACTGTGGTAGCAGTGGCTTCGTCACGGAGGATCATGTAGTGGCGTTGTCTCTGTCAGTGGTGGTGGTGACTTGTGGGGCCCACCAGTGAACATTCACATAAGAGAACACGTGATGTTCTTACTGCATGTGTGGAAGAACAGTAAAATGTAAACAACGATTCTTTTTTCCTTCACCAGTTCTTAAATGCTCTTATTGTGCTCACGCATACTGCTCTCTACATTGCTTTTTTTTCAGCAGTAGGTTATTTGTACATCATTAGCGGCGCACGTCTTCCAGAGACGTAATTACCCGGTCTACAGACCAAGCACTCAGCCTCCCGTTCTTCTCTACCACTTAGGAACACGAGGGGGGGGGGGAGGAAGGAACACGGGGGGGGGGGGAGGAAGGAACTATCAGGGGGGGAACGCACAAAGCTATTACGGCTATAAAGCACTGGGAAGGGGTCAGGATAAGGATTTGGGATGGGACGGTGGGAAGAAATGGTGCCCAACTACTTGGACGGTCGGGGATTGAACGCCGACCTGCATGAAGCGAGACCGTCGCTCTACCGTCCAGCCCAAGTGGTTCGACTGGACGGGGGAGCGTCCTTAGATCTGCTGTGAGTTCAAAATTTAGCGTTGGTGTTGTATTTTGTGGTCGTAAAATCTGTATCTACGAAGATGGATAAATAAAATTAAAATGTCTGTCTGTGCGAGGCTGGAGGCCAGACGCTTGGGGCTAGCTTCATCCAGCTCTTCCTAGGTATTGCTGTTGGGCACGTGTCCAACATGGACTCATCGGGATTGTTGTCAAAGAAAGCAGAGCCAAGTGACACTGTGCCAACGTCACCCCCCCCCCCCATGAAGATCTTGCAATACTGTATGACTCGTTTCTTAATTAAATTATTATTATTATTATTGAGAAAATCTTACACGTCACGTGTGTGATTGCTCTCTGTGAATTGAAAGAAGAGCGTCAGAGGTAGAACATTCCTAGACAACAGAGCCAGAGTACACGAGGGGCGTTGTGTGGAAACCCTGGTCCAGCTTCAGTCGAAGCCTCAGGAGCCCTCGAGGGTTCAGCAGAACCCCAGGTTGCAATCCTTTTACCATGTCGTGACCATTATTATTATTATTATTATTATTATGATATTTGTAATATCAGAAACTGTATGTGTTCATCACCACAAACATTAAAAAAATCTAATCATAATACTTACCCTTTAGAAAAGGGGGTCGGGGACCTTTCTTGGGTATTACCTCAAATTTGTTAATGTTAAAATGATATTACTCCCAGACTTGAAGGTAAACATAAACACGCCAATGCTAATTGCTCTTAAAATGACGAATAAACTTCTCTCGTGCTCCAGAATTAATACAAGACTTAAACAGCCTCACATGCTGTAATAAGAAGAAACACACATTCAGATTAATAAAAAGGATTGAAGAAGTGAAGCATTTAATTCAATATATTTCCACTTCAGGTTTTTGAGGAAATAGGGCCATTTAATTTTGTTATCAAACAACATTGGGATATCAGGTCTTTTGATGTCAAGAGCAGCTTGGATGCCGTCTTCGGAGGTTAAACGTTTCCGAAAATTTTCACAACTCGCTTGATATAAAAAGTTTAACAAATTTATATATTTGTATCATTTTTTATCCCTCATTACCCAACAAAATTAAAATTTGTACTCCA
Source organism: Procambarus clarkii (assembly GCF_040958095.1). Classification (NCBI taxonomy): domain Eukaryota; kingdom Metazoa; phylum Arthropoda; class Malacostraca; order Decapoda; family Cambaridae; genus Procambarus; species Procambarus clarkii. Next base: position 23,782,023 of record NC_091165.1, on the reverse strand, counting down.
TTTGGGTGAACTTGTTCGTCGACCCCTACATTAAACACCGCAAAAACTTAAGATCTGTTTTCCTTTAGACTTTATGAATTGTGTGTTAATGAAACGACTATGTGGGAAGTGTTCTTATAGTGTTATAGATGTGTGATGTTGTAGAAGGGGGAAGAGGAGGGAGAGAAGGAGGAGGATAAGGACGAGAGGTGAGAGTGGGGAGTAATTGGAAGGGGGCGAGGGAAGGTAGGTGGAGAAGTGAGACATACAGACCCGGGCACTACCGGGTACTCCATCTCGTATATGATCGTAATTCGTCTCTTCTTCCAAATCATATCCAATGCTGCCTTAAACGTGCCTATTAGCTCCTCACTCCAACCATTCTCACCATCCATTAATCCGAGAGAAAAGCAGATAATAAGTTTGTCTCTATTACCCAACATAATATTGTCTATCCTGTCAATTATATACAACTTCTGCTCCAGCAAGACACTCCCTCGTTTCGTAAAAATAATCCCTATCTATGTAATTAACTTGGGAGTCCCCAACGACCATAACTTTCTTACCTGTTCAGAATTGTTTTGTAGGCCTCCATTTTGCCCACGTGCTGCCTGTTTCACTCTTTCCTGGCTACCTCCAGCAGGGTCGCCAGCTTCGCCTTCTGCCAGTCCATCTGCCCAGTATGATTCACTGGCCCTGGACACTCCCGTACACTGCCTGTTTCTGCTCATAGCGTAAGGACATGAGACATTACTGTGTGGACGATCGCTAGGCGCAATTCCTATTTGCCAACGGAGAGAGAGACACCGTTGAAAGACACCTCCACCCTTCACGAGAGCTAACCTAACACTGGCGGGCTGACCATAGGATCAGGAGATGATTAGAGAACTCAACATAACCACACTAGAAGAGAGAGAAGGACCAGATGTGACATGATCACATTATTTAAAATATTGAAACTAATAGATGAAGTGGATAGATACACTTTCCCTTCTGATGAGGGATAGAACGAGGATAATTACTGCGTCAAGAGGTTTCATAACTATGAGGTCCTTAGAGCTACACTTCCCGTATACCCTGGTGTAATCACACACTCACATATGATACTCAAAATGGTTTTACACACCTGTAAAGGTTTCACGTCTTGCCAGGACGAAGCAGTTGGCCAAGACTGGAGGGATAGCAGTAGGCGGTAGACGGGGCGACCACAGCGGAGAGCCAGAAACCCTTCACTTACCTCCAGGAAAACACTGACGAGGCTCAAGGAAGTCTCAAGGAAGTCTCAAGGAAGTGGAGCCTCGCAGCCGTCATATGTAAGGCGATACGAGGAAACTTGTTAACCCGCGTACTTAAGAAAGTCAGATTACCGCGGCACCAAACACCAGGAGGCGACTGATGTTTGGTCCGCCCAGACCAGCAGTGTGTGGAGGTCTGCTCGTCCATACTGTTCACATGCAGACCTCTAGGAACCGGTCTCGCGGTCTGGTAGTTTCTAAACTGCACCTGACGAGGTGACTCAAGAGGTCTAGTATGGATATGTTGTGTGTGTGGGTCTCAGGAGACTGACTAGGGATTTTTCCCCTATTATCCCGTTAGCTCACTCGACTTCCACTTTAGTTACTACGGACATTTCACGCACTTATCAGAAGAATGGCCCAATAAAGACTGGTATGAGCGACAACCAATATTTTAGGTTGTTAACCGGATGGCTCACCAGAGATTCATTCCGGGGACTACGACTAGTTTGCTTTCTCTCCCGAAGTGCTCGCTGGAGATTCATTTCAGTTGAAGGGTTTTCAGTGGGTGGGCCGGAAACCCTCCTGTGGAAACTCAACCCCAGTGATGCCCATCTTGTGGGGTATGGGGACAGTCTTGGAATGTACTCACGTAGTTGTGCTTGCGGGGTGTTGAGCTTCGGCCCTCTGGTCCCGCCTCTCAACTGTCAGTCAACTGGTGTACAGACTCTTGAGGTAATTGGGCTCTATCATATCTATATTTGAAACTGTGTATGGAGTCAGCCTCCACCACATCACTGTCTAATGCATTCCATTTGTTAACTACTCTGACACTGAAATTGGTGAACATGGCGACGGGAGGAGAGACGCCAAGCTTTGTTTAGACAGATAGACTGACAGTTTATGTTTAGATAGATAGACTGACAGTTTATGTTTAGATAGATAGACTGACAGTTTATGTTTAGACAGATAGACTGACAGTTTATGTTTAGATAGATAGACTGACAGTTTATGTTTAGATAGATAGACTGACAGTTTATGTTTAGATAGATAGACAGACAGTTTATGTTTAGATAGATAGACTGACAGTTTATGTTTAGATAGATAGACAGACAGTTTATGTTTAGACAGATAGACTGACAGTTTATGAGTCCTGAGGCACTACAAGGTTCTTTATAACAAGCCTTGGGTAGTGAAGTTTCGAAGCTCGTAAACTGTTTAGTAAATGAAGATGGCCGCCATGATTAACGAAAGATGTACAGGTTTCGTAAGTAGTTGCGCAAAAGCTTGATGAATCCGGGCTGTGGTATGTAATTTACACACATACCACTCTATTTGTGACCATGAACGACCGGTGGACGGAGACGTTCGTGATGAAGTGACTGTGTTGTCTGATCTTGATCATGATCTTAACATCACTCCAACCTGCTATATAGTCTATATCATCTTCGGCAAACTGTAATCCACTTTTTTCTCAATTTCATTTAGAATGTGATCATGTACAGAAGGACCACATCTATACAAACCGGTGTTAGGACTACAGTCCCATGACCACCAAACTGTGTATATATCCCTTGATTCACTGGACTGTTGCCACATATAAACTGTGCTGGTTGCCCACCACTGGCTTTAATAACACAGACGGCCTCAAGTAACAGGTAAACAGGTAAACGGGTAAACAGTTACAGGTAAACGAGGATGGTACACAATGTCTGGCAAGCTGGCGTAAACACCATAGCTTCCTTTAACAACGCATAGTCATAGTCATTAGTCTTTTCTAAGCCTCTGCAGTATCAATATGTGTGGGCGTTGAGTTTGTCAAGTGTTCAGTAAAACATCTGCTTCATATAAGGTTCTGAAACTGTTGATTATCAGGATGGATGACTCAAGTGTGTCACTGATTGCAAATTGGTACAAAATGATGAATTGAAAGTTAATAAAATTCAATTCAGTTGCGAGATCAGTATAGTGAACATTGAACATTAAACTCTTGACATTTCAAAGAGCTTCAGTAAATGTGTTGTGTTAATTCCAGCTGTAAATTGACTTTTGGACAAGGCAAGCAAAATTATATAGTTGTAAAACTTTCTGTGGGCTTATAATTATATTTTACGTTTGACAATTATAATTACATATATTTAGTCGATTTACAGCTATTTGAAAGGTCCTTTCCCGCCAAACACACACCGAAACTACGACGTTGGTACAACGTTCGAACAAGATTTAACACCTCCTAACCAGTTATAACAACCAATATAGCAAGTTGTAACAACGTTCTAATACGTCATAAATACGTTAAGCCAAGTTATAACAATTTTATTACAAGTTGTAACAAGCGGAAAATAGAGACAGTTTCGGTTTGTGTTTCCAGGGTCAGAATTGCTAAAGTATTTTTTCCATTCTATTTACCAAATTTTAATAAGACGTTTTAAAGTAGAAAAATTAACATTATATCAGTTACAAATGAATTAAGACGTGACTCGGTAGACCCATCAATGGGTGACGACCTATTAGTTCCAGATAATAGTCTAGAACTCATGACTGTGCGTTCTAGACTGTTCCCCATTTTGTTATCGAGTGTTCCTGGTGTTCCTATGTTGCCAGGATCTGAAGTACAAATAGGCTACAACTATCAACAGAGCATCTGTGTACCTCTTGTTAACATTAATCTTATAAGAGATGTATATAATCTCATTCTTAGAAATGTTAATTGCGGAGGCCACGCTGACGTCTCAGTGGCTTCTGTTGTCATGTGTGGGTGTACCCAACGACGAATATTACTTATTCTCTCTCAATAAACTTGAAATATTTCTAATGATATTGAATGTTAAAGCAATCTAAGAAAGTGGTCTAATAATGTCTTATGTTGAGCTCAACTTTACTCATCGCTTGGAGTCAGAGTCAACCCTTCAATAGCTGTCCACTCATATTAGGGATAACAGATTATATAGTTATAATAGGCTGAAAATTGGTATGTGTATGCAGGCGATGAGTCACAATAACGTGGCTGAAGTATGTTGACCAGACCACACACTAGAAGGTGATGGGACGACGACGTTTCGGTCCGTCCTGGACCATTCTCAAGTCGATTGTGAGAATGGTCACAATCGACTTGAGAATGGTCCAGGACGAACCGAAACGTCGTCGTCCCTTCACCTTGTAGTATGTGGTCTGGTATGTGTATTACCGAAACCTGTAGAAACAAGGTATTATATGCTCACAACTGTCCTCCCTGAGAGTAAACATGCGTCTTGGAGAATGGCAACCAAATTTTAACATTTTGTTATCCACGGGAATATGATTGGTGTGGCGAGAAGACCTTCAACGTACAAAATTAACAGTTGCAGAATTCTCCATAAGAACGATCTTATTGACGTTATCTCTAAAAGTGACGGCTTTGAAGATACGTGTTAAAAACCTGTTCTCTTTTGCATACGTAAAACGAATCAGAGCGCGGAAGCGCGGTTTTTAACATGGGATTTCCAGGTGGACTAATCTAAAATAAAGTTTTTCTTGGCTACAAATAATATTTCTTATTTCATCTGTTTCCACATTCGTAAGGTGTTCAGACTCGGTGATTCCCTGTTGATCAGATCATAAGATCGCTCGTGCAAGTCCATATTAGTTTATAACTGACGACGAGTGGCAAGTTCCCCTCATCCTCCGTGTGTGAGGTGGGCGGCATCTCACACTTCCTGGATCCTGGTCACTCCTTGACGAGAGTACCCGCTCCAGCACCCTAGACCGGTTGTAACACAAGTGTACTGTCTGTAACTGTTCTTAGCAGCCTCCCACGCTAAATGACACGTGTCGGGCATGTTCAAGTAGAGTAACAGCTGCTGTTGTTGCAGCTGTTGCTCTGCTGGTACAGCTGTTGCTCCGCTGGTACAGCTGTTGCTCCGCTGGTACAGCTGTTGCTCTACTGGTGCAGCTGTTGCTCCGCTGGTACAGCTGTTGTTCTGCTGGTGCAGCTGTTGCTCCGCTGGTGCAGCTGTTGTTCTGCTGGTACAGCTGTTGCTCTGCTGGTACAGCTGTTGTTCTGCTGGTGCAGCTGTTGCTCTGCTGGTGCAGCTGTTGTTCTGCTGGTGCAGCTGTTGCTCTGCTGGTACAGCTGTTGTTCTGCTGGTGCAGCTGTTGTTCTGCTGGTGCAGCTGTTGCTCTGCTGGTGCAGCTGTTGTTCTGCTGGTGCAGCTGTTGCTCTGCTGGTACAGCTGTTGTTCCGCTGGTGCAGCTGTTGTTCTGCTGGTGCAGCTGTTGCTCTGCTGGTGCAGCTGTTGTTCTGCTGGTGCAGCTGTTGCAGCTGTTGTTCTGCTGGTGCAGCTGTTGTTCTGCTGGTGCAGCTGTTGTTCTGCTGGTGCAGCTGTTGTTCTACTGCCGCAGCTGTAGCTCTGCTAGTACAACTGCTGCTATTCAATCAGACTACACAAATATACGCAAGTGCGCACCGTTAATGGCCATCATTAAGCACAAAAATTCACAATAATAACGAAGCGAAATATCTTTCAAAACTTATTCGCTGTCAGTTTCCAAATAGAATTCCATCATCCACTTTAGGACAGCTCACAAGGAAATCTGATCCTTAAGTTAGGGGCGAGCTGAAAGTCATTTTCCCGCGCTCTCGCTCCTCTAGCCTGGCAACCTCTCCCCTGGCGGCCATTACTCAAACAAAAGAGGAGCACATTGCGCACTCTTGCTCGCGACATGACACAAAGGAAAGGGTTTAGAAAGGGTTTAGCGGGAGAAAACCCGCCTTTTAGTTCACGTCGCCAGCAATAAATGCGGTGGGGCCCTGGCCTTGAGGCGTTGAGGTGTGGGGAATGGTGCTGAGGTTCATAGCTGGCGGCCTCTGATGGCGTCTCCTGTACCTGTCCTCGCCTCACCTCTATATGGTATAATGCAATACAAACATATATGCATGCATATATACATATATATATATATATATATATATATATATATATATATATATATATATATATATATATATATACACACAGTATGATTTATAACACTAATCACATTAATGGAACGCTTACCCATCATCCCTTCATGAATACGTAGGAATGAAGGGATGAAAGGAAGACTATATATAGTCTTCCTTTCACTATATATAGAATATAGATCAAATCATGAAGCTGTTGCTCATGATTTCCTGATCAACCAGATTTCCTGATTGCTCATGATTTCCTGATCAACCAGACCAGGAAGCTGCCACTACTGTGGGTGCTGATAAGTGGGTGACACAGTTTACACCCCTTGCTGGAGCACCACGGCGCCGGTGTCTCCTGATAATCCATCCTTCATTCAACCCATCTACTTCAGAGATCCACAATATCGCGGATAATAATAGTTCGTTCACTTGGATCTTCACGATACAATTACATCCTGCGTGTACAGCGTGAGTCTGATGGACACATAAACCTTTGAGTCTTATTATCTTTTGACTTTCAATATTCTCTTTATTTGTAATTCTGGAAAAGAAACAGATGTAAGCTGTGACTGTGAGTTACGGCGGTGAAGATTTTGAGAATGAAGAACTTGTGTTATGATGCATATGGCAAGATCATTGTTGTTCTTGTATCTTTTTGGGAGTGCTTGTGAAGGTAGCTAGGTAACTATATCTAGTTTCAAGGTAGTCGGTGGCCGTACAGGTGAAGGCAGCTGGGTGGTTACAGGTGAGTGCAGCTGGGTGGTTACAGGTGAAGGCAGTAGTATAATGATTACTGCCTGTGTAAAGAACGGTCTGAGAATATTGTTAAGCCCAGCGAGCATCTGTGAGGTAAGCCGCTCGGTTAATAACATTACCTGTTTCGGAAACATGTTTGTATTTGCTATTTTAGGGCTGGACGAGAGAGCCTTTGAGGTGCAAGAGAATAGAAAATTGGTGTGTTGGCTGCATGCCCTCGGGGTCGTGTTCTGGCTGGCGGACCCCACTGGTCCAGGGACCACTGATGATAACTTAGCTAGACGGTAGGTGGGTGTGCTAGGGGACAGACACACAGGCAGGTGGGTGGGTGTGTGTGCTAGGGGACTGACAGACAGTCAGACAGGCAGGTGGGTGGGTGGGTGTGCTAGGGGACAGACAGACAGACAGACAGGTAGGTGGATAAGCTGGTGAAGTGATGAACAAGCAAGTAGGAAGGTAAGGTCCTCCCCCCCACACCCTGAGCTCTCCTACTCTTCCTGGCCCAGTTCTTCCCAGTGACCCTACTCCTGACCCTTTCTCCAGCCTTTGACCCTTTCCTCACCTGACCCTACTCTTCCATATTTGTTTCCTTCCCTGATCCTTCTTAATCCTAACCTCTTTTCCTCTCCCTGAAACTTCCTACTACTACTCCTGACCCTTTCTCTCCCTCACCCCCCCCTCTCTTTTCTGAACTCTTTTTCGAAGCCTTTATTTCGCAGGTCGTGTATGTCTCCCACTCCCTCCCCATTCCCTGCCTCCCTCTCCCATCTACCGCCCCATTCCCTCCCCTCTCCTTACAAAAGCATTAGACTAATGGGAAGTACTAAAGGGGAACCCATCCTCAGCAAACTTTAAAGGGAGGGCTTTAAGCCTCACTGGTAAATGTTTCAATTAACAGACCATTGGCAAGCTTATCCCCGCGCGCTCTGGCTTTGTTAACACAAGATTACACACCATTTGTGTTTGTCCATGTATGGTCACGGGCCCGAGGTGGCCATCTTCGTCTACCCCTCACGTGCATGGAGGGGGACGTACGTGTGTGCGTGTCCACCACCCGTGCAGGAGTCTCGTGCCACTACCTCGAGTCATGTGAGCCGGCAATGTCCTTTTTCTGATCTGGAGTATGTCGAGTCTGTTGATGTTTACGAGCCGTTGGTGACGTGGGTATACTCTGGGTGACTTGGGTATACTCTGGGTGACGTGGGTATACTATGGGTGACGTGGGAATACTCTGGGTGACGTGGGTATACTCTGGGTGGTGTGGGTATACTATGGGTGACGTGGGAATACTCTGGGGTGAGTATGAGGACAGACTTTGAACTCGAGGTAATATGATGGGTGATTTGTAGGAGGGGAATAGGGGTGGGAAAGGGGAGAATGGGTGGAGGAGAGGGAAAAGTGTGTTGGGTAGGGGTTAGGGGGGTGATAGAGTGGGGGTGTGGGGGGGGGAAGGGTCTAGGGGATCACAGTGCGGTTCATCTTCAATAACATTGTTTTAGGTGTGTTCAAATGGCATAAATTGTGGTACCCTTCTACTCCCCCCCTTCCCCATCTCCCCTCTGTCTTCTTCCCATGTGTTCTTCCCCTCTACTACTGCCCACTTATTTACTTCCCACTGTAATCTCTACTTTTACCTGTTCTCTCTCTCTCTATCTCTCTCTCTCTCTCTATCTCTCTCTCTCTCTCTCTCTCTCTCTCTCTCTCTCTCTCTCTCTCTCTCTCTCTCTCTCTCTCTCTCTCTCTTTCTCTCTCTCTCTTTCTCTCTCTCTCTCTCTCTCTCTCTCTCTCTCTCTCTCTCTCTCTCTCTCTCTCTCTCTCTCTCTCTCTCTCTCTCTCTCTCTCTCTCTCTCTCTCTCTCTCTCTCTCTCTGAGAACATGACTTCACACAATTCGAATGAGACTTGATAAAGGGTCTGTGAGTAACAGAGATGAGACACTCAGAAGTGTAAACACTAAACACTTCACATTTTCTGTAAATGTCATTTACAAAAATGTGAAACACCGGTAACTCTCAAGAACGTAAGGAAGCACATCTTTAGTGGTAGTGAGTAGGTCTAGAGATGTAGATCAGGAGGTTGTCGAGAGTAACTCCATTCACAATTAATCTCAAATATTACCTGGGTGATAAACACGGCATTAAACGAAATGTTGAAAATGGGAACAGAAGAGAAAGCGTCATTGACCATTGGGAAAATTGTTGGCAGTACATTATTTTTTTTTTCTACCACAAACGTGGCCACACATTTACAATGCTAACCAGCATATATACATTTTCTTCTGTCCTCCATGGACAGGGCAGTACATTAAACGGACGGGAAGAGGAGATAGTAGAGCATACCTTCATTCACAAATGTTACATTAGATATTACAGACACTGGAGGAGTGGCAGCCATTGCGACAGAAGCCCAATAGCCCGAAGCCACATGGACCCAGGAGATGAAACTCAACTCGTCAAACTCAAAAAGATGAGAACACAAGACCCAAAAAACACATACACATGAATGCCAATATACAAACACACATAAAACAAGAAGTTGGATCCTCCATGTCAGTGTTTGTCAGCAATATCAAACAGATGAGACGGATCAGGACAGAAGAGGATCTTGAGAGTGTTCTCGCTGGACCTGCCCAACCTGAAGACATGGTCTGGGATGAGATCTGGCATGCGAATGAGGCTTGAAAAAAAATATACGATGACTTGAAGGTATATTATTGAGACACAGAAGAAGATCTGCGAGTAGATTTAACCCCGGGTCTATCACCAAGGGCACATATAAACAGAATAAGATCAGCAGCATAAACAACGTTGGGGAACATTGATGTAGGCTTGAGCCACCCGGGCATGGAAGCTCTCAGAACGTGTTACACCAGTAGTAGTAGTAGTAGTAGTAGTAGTAGGCATCCATCAGTCTCAGGAGACTATGGAGTTGCGCTCTGGTTGTTGGTCTGGAGTGGCCTCTCCAGGGCGCAAAGCCAGGGTAGGGTGATTCGGGGGAGAAGCTGTTACCCATGCAGCAGGTCCCCCCCTTTCCACGGCGCTGAAAGTCTCCAATGGAAAGGCATACGCCAATACAATTGGTTCCAGCGCCGTCGCAGGAACTGTGAGTTCCGAGGTTGACCTCGAAGGTGGTGAAGAAGGGCACAGGGAGCTTACACCAGTGCTGGAATATATAACCCCAATGTGGAATCCCCGCCTGATAAAACGTAAGGCAAACTCTGTGAAAGTGAACAATTAAATCACCAGAACGGGATAAATCTGCCAGAAAATATTGAAGACGTTTAACGGGATCGAACCCGCGTCCCTGGACTTCCCAGACACAAGCATTACCGGTAGTACGAGTGCCTGGGGCGTCT